>NC_056731.1:1360920113-1361007613 GCF_019279795.1 Protopterus annectens
TTACTGCATTGACTCGGCCGTACCTGATAGGACCAAAACAAGCTCCTCAAGGAAGAGCAAACCTGCCTAGTGGACAACTGCCATTAACAGGCTTTAAAATAAGAGGAAGAAATGGCTATCTAAGAGTAAGAGGAAGCGAGCCCTAAACTGGAAACACTCCCTCCTCAGCTTAAACAAGCGAATAAGACTTCTTGTGAAGCCCTCCAAAACAAACTATGAATCCAAATTAGCTTCCTCAACTAAAGATATAAGGCATTCTTTAGTTACATTTGTAACCTAAAAGGAAAGGCCCAGATTTCTCCCAAACTGGTAGTTAATGATACCACATATACTGAGCCTGTGGACATAGCTAACCTGTTGGCCAAAAGGTTCTGTGAAAACTTCACTCTCCTGTCTACACCACACATACCCCATGACATCCTTACTACCTGTCACCTACCTTGTATCTCTAAAGGGCAGGTCATAAATGCCCTCTCTAAGGGCAAGAACACAGCATCTGTGGGACCTGATAGCATCCCAGGGTGTGTCCTACAGGGGCTCCAACAAGAATTAGCAACACCATTGGATACTCTTTTCAATCATAGTCTAAGCACCAGCTTCATCCAGAATGCAAAATGGCCACTGTTATTCCCTTGCACAAAAGTGATGCTTCTAATGATCCTGGAAACTATTGACCTATTAGCCTGACTAGCCTTATCTGAAAGGCCATGGAGTGAATCATCATGGACTTTGTCAACAAAGATATAGATAATCTCCAAACTCTTGACCCTACTCAGTTTGGATTTGTCAAAGGGAGATCATGCCTCTTAAACCTGATGGACTTCCTCGAGGCAGTCATCAAGGCCCTGGACAAGTGGAAATTTTTGCATACAGCCTACCTAAATGTAGCCAAGATGTTTGACACTATTCCCCATTCAGGCATCATTGACAAACTCACCCAGCTGGTCTGAATATAGAGGTGAAAAGTCACCAATCAAAGGAGAGAAGTATTGCTGAAATTGAATTCATCCTCAATTCTTGGTGAGTACCTTCATGAGTTGGACCCCATTTTTCACAAAATCTAACCAAGCCGACACTGTTATATTGACTGTATTTTATATAGCATATATCATGGACAGTAGTAGGTCAAAAATGAAAAAAGATAGCTGTGTGCCCAATCTTGGTAGGTGCACTGGTGCCAGGACTGGAAAAAATGACAGTGTAGAATCCACAGAAACATTCATACAATGGGGCTAAGCCAGGCCCAAGGGGAGGATGACCCCCGTGTTGTAGAAGAAAGTAGCAGTCCCCAGAAAATCACAAAGACTGATAGGCTAAAGAAGAGTCATAAAGATGATAGAGTGGACTACTGAGGGTAAGAAAGAAATTAAGTATTGTTAACGTTATGCAAAAAGGCCAGAATTTCCAGACACAAGATATACAAAAAGATTAAGAAAAAAATTGAAGGAAAGAAAAATATTTCCACAAGAAAAACTGTCAGAAGCATCAAATAATAATTTGTGTTCACTAATACAACATATTTGTGAAAAAATATTATACAGACCAAGAAACTTTGATATGTTTGGAAAAAGAAGCATCTGAGGAAGTGCAAAAATATAAGCAACAAAACTTAGAGATTTTTGAAAAGTATAAAAAAGAAATATGCATATGGGAAAGAAAGAGAGATTTGATATGGTGCAATATTTATGCAAAGTCGAAAGCCAAATTAATCAATACAAAAAAAGACAGCCCCAAAGATATTTGAAGAGAAATACATGCAAAGGCACCGAGATATGACAAATTTCGCAATAAAAAAATAATATCAGAAAGAGGAAATGTAGAAAAGAAGATTAGTTAAGTAGAAGTTAAAAAAATAGAAGTTGAAGTTATGGAATGCCTGCGAAGTGAAGAATTTGGTGTAGAAGGTCTAACACAGGTTATATCACAGCATGATGGAACGAGTCCCCAAAGTAAGAAGAAACAGGAAGATCAGAAGACAGCTAAAGAAGAAATATGGACATGGGAAAGAAAAGGGAATTTAATATGGTGTAATATTTATGCAAAGGGGAAAGCAAAATGAATCAATACAAAAAGAGCAGCACCAAAGATATTTGAACAGAAATACAGGCAAAGGAATCTGGACATGGAAAACTTTACAATACAAAAAAGAAGACAAAGAGGAAAAGTAGAAAAGAAGATTAGTAATGGAGAAGTTAAAGAAATAGAAACTGAGGTTATGGAGTACCTGCAAAGTGAAGTACTCAGTGTAGAAATCTAACTCAGAAAGCACAACAGGATAGAGTAATAGACATCCAAATTAAGGAGAAACTAGTGGAATGGGAAATAACCAGAAAGGCTCATCCAGACTCTGCTACACGTTGCTGTGAATGAAAGGTTAGTTTGCTTTTATTTTTTGTATTACTTTATTGCCTTTCTATATTTTGAATACTGTGGTTTGTTTTCTTTACTTTGTGTTTTACTTGCATTCTGCTTTAACAGCATATTAAAACTTCAAGAGACCACAGCTCTCTCTCTTCTGAGTCAGGCAGATTTTTTTCCTGCCCTCCCACCCAGTTACAGTTGTCTTGTTAAATACCACTGTTTTTCTAGTTGCCTGCCTCTTATGTTAATCTGACCATATATCTCATTTCCTCTCTACTTTCACTGGCTTGTGTGAGTAATCACAAAATCAACATTTTTTGAAATCCCTCCCCTTCAACTATTTAAATTTATTGACCATCCTACTGTATTCCATAGTACCAGAATACAAAAGTGACCACCCCTTTCAACCCATCTTGCTGTTTTAAAAATAGTAACTCTCCAGTAAACCTTAACTTTTTAAACAGGTAAAACTTAAGTTACCTACTTCCACATCTAACTTCTCTAGTGCACACTGCAGTGTGCATTTTTTTTTCATCTTACCTTTAAGCATCCCTGTGACTAGCACTTTCTCTAATACATGTTGGCAAGCACTAGGAAGCCTTAAACTGATACAAGCACTCAACTCTCCTTGTTGATAAGGAGCCTATAATTGCAAAGTACCTTGCTAAGGTAAGGGAAAACAGCTCCTGTACTTTACAAAAAAAAGCACCAAACCAGGCATGTCCAAGGGTCAGCTTCTGGTGATTTCTCCTGTCCACCTGGTGAATCTGGGCATACTGGGGCAATGCAGCAATTGCCTCATGTACACAGACAACCCTCTCCTCCTACCACCCAACACTACAACCTGTGAGAGATGCACTTACATAGCCAAAATGGAAGCAAAGCTCTCTCCACCCAAGATTGTACTAGACAGTCAAGAGGAGAAGGTTAACACCCACACTACACCTCAAGCAACACATAGCCCTTCTAAACCCACACCACCAACACCCACATATAGCAACACTAAATCCACATATGCAGAGGCCCTTAACTGTAACCTGCCCAAGCACCAAGGACCTCTGAAGCTGAAACGCAAACAAACACCAATCACAACCAAAGTGTCACATAGTTCACAACACCAGTGTGCCACCCAGCAACAGCCCCTAAGGCAAGACAATGTACCTAACACTTTAGTCATAGGTGACTCTATAGTCCAGCACACCAATGTCCCTCTCACCAGGATGAACAAGGAGAAAATTGCAGTCAGATGCCTGTCGGGTGCCAGGATCCGCCACATAAAGCATGCACTCAAGTCACTCCACAACAAGTACAGATATGACTCTGTCATTGTCCATGTTGGAGTGAATGACTTGAGACGTACCTCCCTGAACTACATGAAAAGAGACATGGAAGAGCTCTCTGATCATGTGGCCCAGGCAGGTATGACCCTAGCCCTGAGTAGCATCCTGCCTTTGCCCAGAATGATACCACAATATAAGGACAAAATGATTGACTTCAACAATTGGCTAAGCTTCTGGTGTCATTCAATGGGGATCCAGTATATGTCTGCCTGGGATGACATGATTGACAGACCACGATGCTTTGCCAGAGATGGTCTGCACCTGTCACCCCTGGGATTCAGGTTACTTGCCTAGGCTCTTGCCACCCCTATAGTGCCTTTTTTAGGCAAAGTTCAAAGGATAAAACCCCCACTGTAACAGGTACAAGCATGGAAAATCTGAAGGTAATGCTACTTAATGCTAGAAGTCTAAACCTCAAAATACACTCTCTCAAGGCACTCCTAAAAATGGAGAACATCGATATCTGTGCAGTAACTGAGACCTGGTTCAAGGCTCCAGAGAGCACCCCTGCAATACCAGGCTACAACTCTTACCACACTTTTCGGCCAGCAAATCAGGACCGAAACACTAAAGGTGGAAGAGTGTCAATATTCACCAAGGATATTCACACCACCAGGCAAGTTGCCCAACACAATGCATCTGAAATTCTCCAAGTGCAACTAACACTAGGTAAGACTGCAATCCAAACTGTAGCTTGCTACAGATCCCCCACCATACCCCAGGATTCTCACTACACCTTTCTAAACATACTGGAAAATATTAAGATAGAACCAAACACCCTAATACTGGGTGATTTTAACTACCCTGCCATTAACTGGGAAAACTACTCATGTACCAACACCTTTGCCCAATGGTTCTTGGAATTCATCAATTCCAATGCCCTGGATCAACTAATCTGTACTCCCACCAGGGGCTCCAATATCTTAGACCTGATCATTACCAACATGGAAAATTGATACTCCACACCTATGGTCACCCTGTCGTTAGTCAGGTCTGACCATAAGCTAATCACCCTTAACATCCACATCCCACCCCCTCCCCCCAGTAAGGAAACCTCCATAAAAAAATTCTCCAAAGCCAACTTCATGCTACTCAAGTCAGAAGTGACAAACTTCATGACACCCTTGCAGATGGGAACTGAAAGTTCAACTGCTGAATCCTACACTAAGGCACTGTACGAGCACATCCACTCATGCATGAATCATGCCATCCCAAATAGAACCAAGATGCTCTCATCCAAAAAAAATAATCCAATCTGGTGGTCCCCTGCCATAAACAAACTTTACAACAAAAGGAAGAAACTGTTGCAGAAAAGAGGAAAATCCCATGATGCAAAAAACTCCCTTACCAGCCTCAGTAAGAAACTGAGATCACTCATAAAATCCTCCAAAGCTAGTTATGAAAATAAAATTGCCAAAGATTAGAAAAACAACCACAAGGCATTCTATAACTATGTCAAGAATCTAAATGGGAATGCTCAGATCTGCTCTGAGCTAAAACAGAATGGCATTAAATATACTGATCCCAAGGATATTGCCAATATCCTGGCAGATCGATTCAGTGCCAACTTCACCCCCCTCTCATCCCCTAAATGGCCCATCTCAATACTGGAAGATTGCCAAATTTCGGTAATAACGGACACACAGGTAAAAAACGCACTCTCCAAAGCTAAGAATACAGCATCCATAGGAACAGATAACATCCCGGGCTGTGTACTACATGAACTACAATATGAACTGGCACCTCACCTAAGTGTCACGTTTAATCATAGCCTCACCTCAGGTGTCGTACCCACTGAGTGGCGCAAAGCTACAGTTATCCCACTCCACAAGGGGGGATCCACCTTGGATCCCGGAAACTACTGTCCCATCAGTCTGGCAAGCCTTATCTGCAAGGCCATGGAGCATATTATCATGGAACTTATAAACAAAGACATTGGCAACCTTCAAACACTAGACCCCACCCAGTTTGGGTTCGTAAAGGGCCGATTTTGTCTCCTGAACCTGATTGACTTCTTCGAGTCAGTCTCCAGAGCCATGGACAAGGGAAAGGTGGTCCACACAGCCTATCTAGACCTTGCCAAGGCCTTTGACACCATCCCCCACTCTGGAATCATAGATAAACTTACTAAGCTAGGCATTAATCCTTACGTCACCCAAAGGGTTGCTAACTGGCTTACTGATAGAACCCACACTGTAAAAGTAGCTGGCTCCAAATCCAGCTCCAAACAAGTGACAAGTGGAGTACCTCAGAGTTCAGTCCTGGGACCGCTCTTGTTTGGCATCTACTTCTTTGAAGTGCAGGCCAACACTAAGGGACTCTGGCTAACAAAGTTCACAGATGACTGCAAACTGGGAGTCATTATTGAATCCCCAAATTATGTGTATACTCTACAAAAGGGCCTTACAGAAACAGATGCTTGGTGCCAGATCCATGGGCTCAAGCTCAAGGCCAAGAAATGTATAGTTATCCCCTTTGGGAAAAAACATGTATCCATGAATTACCATATAGGTAGCAGTACACTAAACACCAAAAGTGTGATAAGAGACTTAGGGACACAGGTGGACAGTGGTCTCACTTTCGATAACCACATCACCACAACAGTCAGGAAATCCTTCTATGTGGCACACCTCATCACTAAGGGCTTTTCACCCAGAAAAAAGGAGGTCATTGTCCCACTGTACTCATCCCTCATTAGACCCATTATAGAATACAATGCCCCATTTGGTATGTACCTCTCAAGACATCTGCAATAACTGGAAAGGCCACAGAAATACCTCACTAAAAGAATCACAGGCCTAAAGCAGATGCCCTATGCTGAGCGCCTTAAAAAACTCCAGCTATACTCTGTCGCATATCGTCTACTCAGAGGTGATCTCTGCTTAACATACAAGGCCATGTCAAACCCAGAGCTTTTGGACATGCTACACTTAAAGAAATCCCAATCCCTCAGAGCCACATGCTCCAGGGATCTAAACCTTGTCATCACAATAAACAAAACATGCTGGAGGGATAGGTTCCTGACCCAGAGACTCCCCAGACTCTGGAATAGATTGCCCATGCATGTCAAGCAGAGTGCCTCTTTGGCCCTCTTCAAAAGGAACCTTGACGATTGGATGGGAGAAAGGAAATTCACCCCGGGGATCATGTCAGTCACCCTGTTAGACAGGGGTCCAGGGAAGTAAATAGTGTGGGAAGAAATAGCCAATGAATTGTTATGGCTAGGCTTGTATAGGCCCTAGGGCTGATAGCCTAGTACCAACCTATGAACCTATGAACCTATAACTGGGCAGTTGCTATATGAAGATGTTTTGGAGCTTTCCACAGGAAACCAGTATAAACATTCATTTGAAGCTGGACAGCAAGGGAAGGAACAGGAAACTGGCAACTCTGATGTAGTCAATGTTGAGGAGTGATAGGCCAGTGAGTTCCCATATGACAGAGCAATGGATGGCATAGCATGAAATTGAAGAGAATGTGCCACAGGAAGATACTATAGAACTCTCTATAGAATGCCCACAGCAAATGGAAAATAAAGAATGTGCCCTTAGTTTAAAAGAAAATGAGCTAAGAGAAGAGCTGTTTGATGTAATAGAGATAGACATATTAAGATCAATGTAAGAAATAGATTTTGAAGTCCAATAAAACCCAAAAAGTCAAAAGTTTGATAAAACAAATGAACACATTAATTAGGACTGCCCATAGAGTTCCATGTGCTATAACAGAAGTAAACAGGATATATTACTGTGCAGCTAAATTAATAAGAAATAAAATTCTACTACAAGAACACAGGGTAGCAAGGAAAAGGAAGGGGAGAAATTGAATACCATCATGAAAGTATCAAATAGAGAAAAGTATAAAGCAATTAAGACAAGAAATGTCACTGTTAGAAGAGTATAGAAGAGGGAACAGATCAGCAAAAATACTCAGCAAGATAGACGTGATAAAAGCAATGCACAGTATTATAACAGATCAGGATCAGTCTTGTACTATTGCAAATAATAAACTAAAAAGCTCAGCACAGGCAGAAAAACTTAGAAGATACATAGATAAATATAAAAGAAAGTACAAAATAAGCAATTTATTGATGTCCCCAAAAAAGTTCATTGAGAACTGGGAAACAAGGCAAAAGCAATTGAAAGATCACCCAAAAAAGAAGGAATAGATACATTTTGGAGAAATATCTATGAAGATCCTGTGTGTTTCAGTCACAGGAATATTAAAAATAACAGTGATGGAAAGATTTGCACAGATACAGAAAATCAGTACTTAACTAATCTCACTATATTTTCCTGACTGACTAAAGAATTACTGTTCTCTAGTTCACTCACTAGACCAGGGCAAGATGATGTGGGTGAGTGGTCCTTCTTTGTCAGGTTTCAAGACTTCTGTCTCATCTACTATTAAAACATCATTTCAGTGCTGGATTATAGAATGACATCACATACATCTGAATATCTGTCTCTGGTTCTCACACTACCCCCTTTACTAGAAAATGAACCAGAATCTAGCACATGTGTGTCATCATACACACAGAGTGTTATAGCATCTGGAAGCTATAAACCATTTCAAAAATTTCAGCCCTTCCAGGATAGCAATTAATTCACCCCTAAGGACAGTACAGCAGGAGTCCTAGCCCTAGTTTTCACAGACAATTTGTCTCTGGCTGCAATCAGAACTATAAAATACAATATGTATGGCCTAAACCAGGTAATTTAATTTCAGACTATTTTTCAAAGTTAGGTTAGAGAAATATCCATGAAGATCCTGTGGAACATAACAAAGATGCTAAATGGATAGAAGAAATAAAAGAAAGAAAAAGAAGTTCAAATAAATAGGATATAAAATGAGGTAACGGCCAGAGAGATTGAGATAAAGTTAAGAAAATCCTCCAACTGGAAACCTCAGTTCCAGATGCAGTACCTAACTTCTGGCTGAAAGTATTACACGTTTGCATGAAGATTTAGTCATGAGTAAGAACTATTTATATGTGCACCACGAACAGACACCAACCTAGTTAACAACAGGAAAAACATTGCCCCTACTTCAAAGTGAACCCACAAGTTATCCTAAAACTTATAGACCAATAACTTGCATTCCAGCGATGTATAAACTATATGTCAGAATGGAAAAAGAAGTTCAAATATCAAGATTTTTAAGCAGAAATAAGAACAATGTGGAAGAAAGATACCCAGACAGTTCCAACAGTAGTAGGAGTGTCAGGCCTTGTAAAAAAAGAATCTACAATCATATTTAGATATGTTATCAATACATGTAACTCCATACAAATTGCAGAAGGAGTCATTACTGGGCACATTGCGAGTGCTGCAAAGAGCACTTTTGGCTGACATCAAAGATTGAAGCAATACTACTTTCATGAACTTTAATCATACTTTGAGTTAGGAATGGGGTCCATTCCCATCATGGTATTAAAAGCCTCAAAAATTTGGAGAAATTAAAAAACACTAGTTATCAACCTTATATCATTAGATGAGTCACTAACTGGCTCATTGATATAACCCATAGAGTCAAAATAGGGAAATCCGCTTCCAACAGCTGATCTATAACCAGTGGAGTTCCACAGGGATCTGTCCTCAGACCTCTACTGTTTGGAATCTTTTTTTTCCAAAGTGCAAGCAAAAACTAAATGTCTGTGGCTCACAAAGTTTGCTGATGACTGCAAACTAAGTGCAGTCATAGAATCTCCAAATGATGTTAACATCCTACAAGAGAGTCTTACACAAATAATTGCCAAAGTCATGGCCTTATACTCAATGCAAAAAAATGTATTACCCTCCCTTTCAGTAAGGGCGATGTTCCTGCTAACTACCACATCAATAGCAACACCTTAAGTATGCACTCAGTGGTGAGATACCTGGGCACACAAGTTGAAGGCAACCTTACCTTTGACCACCATGTCTCCACAGTGGTAAGAAGAGAATTCTGTATTGCTCATCTCAAAAGTAAGGGCATTCCCTCCAGAAAAAAATTAAGTTATAACCTCCCTGTGCTCTTCCCTCATCGGGCCAATAATTGAGTACGATGCCCCTTTTGATATGTACCTTTCCAAGCACCAGGAGCAATTGGAGAGACCTCAAAGGTTCCTCACAAGGACAATTCAAGGTCTTCAGCCTCTATCCTATGTGGATCATCTGAAATCACTGTCACTTTATTCTGTTTCATACAGACTTCTCAGAGGCAATCTCTGCATTACATACAAGGCAATCTCTGACCCTGCTTTATTGGAAGTTCTGCATATCCTCAAGTCAAATAGCACACATGCCACTTGCTTTAAAGACCTTAACCTGGTATGTGACATTATTAGAACCTGCTAGAGAAACAGATCTGTCTCCCAGAGGTTATCACACCTTTGTAATAGACTCCCACTTCATGTCAAACAGAGCACCTCATTGGCCCTCTTCAAATGCAATCTGGACAATTGGATGGGTAACTGTAAATTCACTCCAGGGGTGACACCTCTGTCCCTCTTGGACAAGGACAGTAGGTGATGATCATGGAAATAAGGGTAAGAACTTGGCTAGGTTTGTAAGGACTCTAAGGCATTAGCCTAGTAATTTCCTATGATCATATGATTAAAGTGCATCAGCATTAACTTTTTAAAAGCTAAAGACTCAACCAAGGACAGAGATAGACATAATTCTACAGTTCCCCAAAAGAAAGGGAAAAATCACCACTTACAACTGGGGCTTGGTTTTTGAATGGAAAGTAATAATTCAATAATTCCCTAGCCTTGCTGGAAATCCCAGAGCAAAATTACTTTGGCCATTCAAATAGCATAACGTTAGGAAAAGGAGAACTCAAGCAAGATTACAGAGAGGGCTGCTTCCCAACAGATGGAGTCCATGAACTTTGCCTGTATCAAAGGGCAGGAAATTAAAAGGAATGCTCTGCAGGTATAAGCTTGAGGAGGTTGGGCAATAAAAATCACATATTAATGGAAAATGTGTTAATAGGTTCAAAGGTACTTACTATGCTGTAAACCTTTGAAGATCTTAAGAAGTCTAGTCATGCATGCCCATGTTTGTTTTTAGCCCTTATATTTTGTGTATAAATAACCCAGAGGCAGGCAGAACAAGGTTATGTCATGAAAGCTATTTCCTGCCCAATATCCATGAGGGACATGGGCACTAAATCAGGTGTGAATCTGCAGTTCCCCATCCATTCATCCAAATTACATTTGAATTGAGTAAGAGAAGTACTTAGTAGAAGACATCATATATAGCAGAAGGAACAAAGTGCACTTTAAATTATTTTAAGTACTGTTGTTTTTGCAACTGTATTTAACTGTTGAATTCTGCATTCCTGTCTGTTTTAAGTGTTTGTTGTTTGAGTTATTGTGTAAGTTGATTATTTTCTTCACTTTCTGCTTGGATTACTATTTAATTGATTATTTATAGCACTCCCAGGCTTTTCCTGATTTTTTGAGTGTGTATAAATGCATCACGTTTGTTCAAGACTTGGCATTGCACAGAGGCAGTTAGCAGTGCTCTACATTGATGCAGGGATGTAGAACTGAAATTTTCACTATAAAACTACTTCTGAAATTTCCTCACTACTTAGTTGGGCAAAGTGCAACTTGCTTATGTGCTGAGGAACAGAGCCTCGTGAGCTTGGTCTTGGGCGATCTTGAGTCTTACCCAAGCTAGAAGCTGCAAACTCTTCTTTTACCAACTACTTATAGATCATGTAATAAGTATCCCTAACCATGGTTATTCACTTTTCTAGTATCTCTTCTGCAGCCACTTTGATAGATATGAGTGTCCTGAATCAACATAGCAATTATGTCATGTTTGCCAACGACCACCTAATTCTTAAACAAACTGATGTAGTATTTGAGAGACATTCTTACGCAATATAACTGGAGGTAATACTGTCACTTATAATACCAAATAGGGTGTCAGAAATGCAATCTGGACCAGATGCATAGATCTACATATGCTGAGGCTCTTAAATGAAATCTTCCTAAACCCCAAAGGCCTCACAGACATTGCACTTAAAATAAGTATCCTCAGCAACCTCAAAAATCTCTCTACCAAAACAACACCAAAACAAATACAGCCACATCTTATGGTGTCTCATCGTCTAAGCCTATAAGGCAAACTACCATAAGACACAATATTGTGGTCATAGGAGACTCCAGTGTGAGGCACACAGATGTCCCACTCATCAGGCTGAGTAAATAGAGAGTCATAATTAGTTGCCTATCAGGGGTCAGGATCCACCAGATCATGCATGCACTCAGGTGGTTGAACCACAAGTGCCAGTAAGGCTCAGTCATAGTCCACATGGGTGTAAATTACCTGGACTATATGATAAGAGATATGATGGAGTTTCAGACTATCTGTCCCACATCTGTGTGGTTCTAGCATTGATCAACATTCTACCCTCACTAAGGATGATGCCACAGTATGAACAGATGATAATCAATAACTGGCATAGTACTTGATGTAATCTGAAGGAGGTATAATTATTTATCAGCCTGGGAAGATATGGCTGACAGACCACTTTGCTTTGCCAGGGATGGTCTGGACCTGTCCCCTCTAGGCTTTCTAATATTGGCTAAAACCTTGACTAACTTCTGGCAAGTAATTACAGCTACATTCAACACTGAGTCTCCCGAGACAAAACAAATCACAAACTAAAAATGGATGCTGACCTACTATGGAAATTCAATGTCTTCATCTCTGTGACATCCCTCCTCTGGGCCATTGATCAAGGAGTCTCAATCCTCACTATTGAAACCAGTGAGAGATATTCACTTGGAACAAAAATAGATAAACGCAGTACTTCCAGATGCAGCTCTCTGCACCAAGCACAATTTCCCTTAAGAGCACACAGAAAACACACTCCCATCCTGGGGCTGGGTTCCCCTCTCTCTATTCAAGCCCCAAATAAGACTCCCCTGACAGAGCTGTAGAGTTGAGTCCTCAGCTGAGTGTTCCAAGCCAAATACTCCATCACCCTCTCTGTAAAACCAGTCATCTGTGTACCTGTTCCAAGTAGCTGAGACATACAGTCTTTGAGATTTGATTTTCACACACACACACACACACACACACACACACACACACACACACACACACACTTCTGGGAAGGTCTGGCACAGATTTATCAGTTATGCCTCTTTTGCCCAGACTATAAGGTAGATAATGCCACCAGAACACTCCTAAGCCAGCTACTCCAAGACTCTTACAATGGTACCCAATTATACTGAGTAAAATTAGTACTAATGCAAATGGTAGTGTTTGACCAATGCAGCAAGGCTTTCAGGAGCAACTATAGTGTCTCCAAATAACTATCAGTACTCTCAAAGGTTTAAATATTCTCTAAAAGACCAGGCATAATTAAAAGTTTAAATGTATTTAATAATAAATAATAAAAGAAAATGAAAATACTGAATATCTATTTACAATAAACACCAGAGTTTCAGTAACAGGAAATATTAAAAATAACAGTGATGGAAAGATTCACAGAGATACAGAAAAACAGTACTTCACTAATCTCACTATATTTTCCTGAATGACTAATGAATTACTGTTCCCTAGTTCACTTACTAGAGCAAGGCAAGATGATGTGAGCGAGTGGTCCTTCTTTGTCAGGTTTCAAAACTTCTGTCTCATCTACTATTAAAGCATAATTTCAGTGCTGGATTATAGAATGACATCACATACATCTGAACATCTGTCTCTGGTTCCCACACTACCCCCTTTACTAGAAAATGAACTAGAATCTAGCACATGTGTGTCATCATACACACAGATAGAGTTTTGCTAATATGTATAGTAGCATCTGGAAGCTATAAAACCATTTCAAAAATGTCAGCCCTTCCAGGATAGCAATTAATTCACCCTAGGGACAGTACAGTAGGATTCCTAGTCCTGGTTTTCACAGACATATTCTGTCTGGCTGCAATCAGAACTGTAAGATACAATATTTATGACCTAAACCAGGTAATTTAATTTCAGACTATTTTTCAAAGTTAGGTAGATTGAGATTAACCTCTTATCCTACAGTATCCTCTGTTAGAATATATTAATTTCAACAGTTACAGTACAGTCTGTCATACAGATGTATTTCTTATCTGTCCAGGAGGACCCACTGCAGGTACATTTATAACACAAGCAGCTTTACAAATACATTTTCAACACAAGCACCTATACAAATCAGTTTGATATACAAATGACATATAATTCTTTACAAAATTCTAGCTAGCTATCATGGCATATGTTACACATCCACTGCCTTACTTCTCTTGGCAATACGTCACATCATCACATCTCTCCCCCTTTGAAGACTCAAGCTAGTTTTTCCAGTGACCCTGGAGAAACACGGCTTGAGAGAAATGTGTCTGTCTGGGAGCACATTAATCCATATCCTGTCTTGAGATTCCATCTGCTTTGATATTGCTGACCTCTCTCCTGGTACTAAGTCCCCCATGAACATGGCTCCAAACTCTTCACAGATTTCTTGAACCTGGGTAGAGGATAGCCTCTGGGAAATTGCTACCCCTTCCACTGAGTTGTCAGTCCAAGCCTCACTTAGGAGATCAGTCACCAGATCCCCATCAAACTCCTCTTGCCATCCACTGCAAATACTCAGCACCAGGGTCTCCGTATCATGGGAAGTCTTCATCATGTTAACATGGTGCAATTTGTGCCTCTGTCAGCTGTCTAGCAGGTTTACCATGTAGTTAATATCACTGACCTTTCTTACCACTTCAAAGGTAATTCCCAAGCTGCCTGCAGCTTACTGTGTCTGACATGAATGAGAACCATAATGTGCTGTCCCACAGCATACTCTCAGGCTCAAGCATTCCTGTCATACCAGACCTTTTCCTGCTTCTGGGCTCCTGTCAGGTTCTCCCTGGCCAAGCCCGTGAGCTCCCTAAGCTTTGTGCTGAGGTTTAGGACATATGCCACAACAGACTCCTTGTGGGATTCACACTCACCCTCCTCCTACTCATCATGAATTAAATCTAAAGGGCCCCTCACCTTATGTCCATACACAACACAAAGGGTGAAAAACCTGTGGATTCCTGGGGTACATCTCTGTATGCAAACAGCAGGTGAGGCAGATATTTTCTCATTCTCTCTTATACTGGTCTGCAAATGCCTGTAACAAGGTCTTTAGTGCAGAGTTTAGCCTTTCCACAAGACCATTAGTTTGGGGGTGATAGTGAGTGGTATTTAGCTACTTCACTCCACAGCACTCCTACAGACAAGCCAGTAAGTCTGACATGAAATTGGGACCTCTGTTAGTCAATATTTCTCTTAGGAAACTTACCCTGCTGAAAATCTTTAACAAAGCATTTTCCACCTTCCCTGCCTCAATGGAGGACACAGCCACTGCCACAGGGTATCTAGTAGCATAATTTACTGCCACCAGGATATACGTCTTCCCTGTGGAACTTGAGGTACTCAGAGGACCCATAATATCCATAGCTACCCTCTGAAATGGCTTCTTATGCACAGGCAAAGGCATCAAAAGAGCTTTGAACTTGTCTCCTGCCTTGCCTACATTTTGGCACTGCTCACAGGTCCTGCAGTGCCCTTTTACATCCCTTGCAATCCCAGGGCAATAAAAGTTCTGCATAATACATCTCCTGGTATGTTTATGACCTGCAAAAGGAATGCCATGGATTATGGCTTGAAGCGCCAGATGGTAGGGTCTAGGCAGTACCAACTGCTGTATTACCTCAACCTCTAGCCCTCCTTCATGGGAACATTCTCTAAATAGCAATAATTTGTTCCAGCATACAGACTCCCCTTTTCCTTGAGAATCAGGTACCTCTCTAGCTACATCCCTCAAGTCTCATAATGTAGGGTCCAAGAGCTGAGCCTGTCTCAACTCTACCTTTATGACCGTCCCTGGCTCCCCTTCCACAGGACATCTGGTATCCTCTGACAGCAGTGCCTCACTGTCAGCCTGGGTATTACCACTCACCTCTGTCCTTGCAGCCCCTCTGTTCAAGGGCACATCAGTACCTACCAGCAGCTCTGGCTCACCTTCAGGCTCACTGCTACAGGGTAACTCCCTCCCTGAAATAGCCACCTCACCAGTCTTGGCTTCAAATGGGGAGTTGGTCTAGGTTTCCCCAGGCTACCAGCCCCACAATCCTGTCTCCAAGCATTATGAAAATCATTCCCTTTCAGGACATCTGCAGGGATATCCTCAAACAATCCTACTTGCTTGTTTCCTTTTCCACCCTCCCAGTTAAGGTGAACCCTAGCCAAAGGCATTTGGAATGTGGTTCCTCCTAAGGTTCTGACTGTAGTGGACTGCTCCAGCAAGTACTGCTCCTCTTTAACCACTGCAAGTTGAACAATGGTTATGCCAGAGGCTATGTCTCTCTTAGCAGTGGCCTGTTTTCCATGAACTAAAATAGGATATAAACTCCAGTGATAGTCTGGTACCCCTATTGTCTCCAAACATCTTACCACTGGCATACTGTCATTCCTCCCACTTGCTGGCTCCCCCACCTTTTGTTCCCCACCTTGCTTCCATGGACATTTGTATGCTACATGGCCTCACTGGTTACATTTAAACTATCTAACCCTTGATCCTGGCTGTGTATTTAAACTAGTGGCTTTCCCCTGTTACAGATGTATTATGTTGGGGCGGTTTAGGCAGTGTAAAGGAAAACACAAAGATCAATTCATGTAAGGTTCAAGTAAGGCACCCTTTATTACTTGCAGCAAGGAGACAAAGCATGTAAGCACAAGGTTTGTCTGATTTTCCATAGTTCAGCATGCTATTCTTATACAGTTTTTCTGCATGTATACAAGAACATATTCTTAGTTTTACTGCTGACATGGTCAGAAAGGAAGACATTGTTAGATTTACTGCTGACATAGTCAGAAAACTGCTGTCTTGCAAAAACATGTTTGAGAAAAACAACCTGGCCTTGGGCTAATTTCAGCCCCCCCTTTGTTTCTCACACTTCTTCAGCTGTCCAGTTCCTGATATGATACATTTGCCTTGGGTAAAGATACAACCCTGGCCTGGCCTGAATACACATTCTGCTGACTATGGTAGACTTTCAAGCATCAATTGTTCTCTTATCAAGGTTTCCTGCAGCTGCACATATTTCACACAGAATAAGCAGAATAAACGTATTCATTTCTTTTTAACCCTAAATGCATCTAAGCTTGCACATTGCAGTTATACATTTTCTAAACATTTCCCCCCCTTTAATACTTTATTCTACCTTCAAATCAAGCATAAACAGTTTTTCTTCTCATAACCATTTCTTACTTAGGATTTGCAGTTAGAGAGTCATTTAGTTTAAGCCTGTGAAAGCATTTTTTCAGTTTTTGAGTAATTCTTCGAGTTCAGCATCCTGGTATAAGGTTTCTGAAACTGAAGCATCTACGATATTCTTAACTAGTCCTTTCATGCAGGGGATGCAGCAGCATCCACACACCATCAGTGAGGCTATCCCTACACAGATGGCAATCAGAATGTTCATCAGGATGCTGCCCCAACCCCCAAACCATCTCTGAAAAAAGTCTGTCAACGGATTTGGTGTGGTATGATCATGGGCCCCACCTGCTGAATTACTTCAAGAAGGTTGTCTATCTCGTGTTTGTAGTTAGGAATGTACGAATAGCACTTCTCCTGGATTAAAGCGTGAGTACCTCCTTTCACCACTAGGGTGAAGTCAAGAGCCATGCGATTTTGAAGTGCCACTCTTCTCATGGCAGTCAGTTCATCGGTTACCAATTCTAGGGCAGAAAAGGTTGCATTACTCATTATTTCGAGAAGTTTAGATAATTTTCTCAGCTCCCAGATCAATTAAATTGCTCCATATGCTGGTAGTATGCCTGCCCACGATATAACATCATCACCCAGATCCATGCGCGACAGTCCTTTGTTATTCCCAGGGCCTAAGTCATGATCGTATTTCCAGGGTGCATTGATTTGTCCCACTGGATTAGCAGGCTTCTTGATTTCTCGGACATTCCAAATTTTCCCTTGAGGTAAAACTGCCGTGTGTCGTATGGCTGGAACCAGGTACCCCAAAAAACAGCTACCGGACCAGATTTTGGGTAGCCATTTATATGCTTTTCTTCCTCATATAAAGTAACAGTCTTCCACTTTAGTAGTAACTTTACATTAAACATACCCTTGTCCTGCGTGAAACATTTTTCTGTCAATTATGGACAGTTGTTTGTAGAGAACAGTATCATGTTTTACTTCTTCGATTGTCCTATGCATCAGTTCAACAAATGAATCATAGTTCGTGTTGCAATAGGATCTGGTGTTATTAGGTTTAGTGTAGCATCTATAGGGGACTGTTACATTGCAATGGCTCCATCCTACCTTGACTGTATCAGTCTTATAAAAACACACAGTTCCCTTTTGACGAATAGACAAGTGCAATGCTACTTTACCTTTTGATATGACATTCAGTGTGTCATGAATTAGGTTTTCCCAGGTCTTATTAGCCCCTAGGGGAACTGAAGTTAGCAGTAACTCTCCATATGCTGTTGGTAGAGCTGTGCAGACCCAGCAATTCGAAACATTAAAGGTTTCAGCATACACGTATTTGATTGCCTGGTAGGTATTGAAATTTGGGTGCCACTCTGCACACTTATTTAGTTCTACTTGCATGGCTGAGAAAAGAAATGGCCACAATAAAAAGATTATTGTTACCAGTACAGTCAACAGGATAGTCTTGTAATACTTCTGTGGAAATGGTTGTTCTGTATTCCTGTTTTCTATGGTTCTTTCAAAAGGATGTATTTCAATCTCTCTTGATTCAGTCATTTTTATTCAGGACACGTGATCTTACTCTCTGCCCTATAGGACCTAGCACTGATGATTGCTTCACTGGGTTTGAGACAGATCAGTTCGTATTGATCTGACCCCCCTTTGTAGCTAGACTTTTGTGCTTAAGGTCCCGATGCAGAGGTAAGGTTTTTGTCCAACTCGAAGTTTTTCACCAGCTTCAGATGTATCCACGAAGCTCGCTCTGCTATCTTGACTGCAGTAGGTGTTGAAAGAAGCACCTGGTAGGGGCCTTCCCACTTTGGCGATGCCCAGTTCTTTCGCTTCACGATTTTGATCCACACCCAGTCTCCTGGCGTCACTGCCACTTCCGATGTTTCGGCTTGTTTCTGACCTGAAACAGAATTAAACTGCAACAGATGTTTAGAACTCAACAACTTTTTCATATATTCAGCTAGTGTAAAATCAGCTTCCTGGTCTGATGACATGAGAGGTTTCCACTGAGGGGTGTAATAAGCTCTTCCATACAGTTTTTCAAAAGGAGTCAGTCCTTTTGCTGTAGGGACAGTTCTCATTTTCAACAGTGCCAAAGGTAAACAGTACAGCCAGGTTTTCCCTGTTTCAGCTATCAATTTCCTCAGTTTGCTTTTTAGTATACCATTATGCCTTTCAAATAGCCCTGCAGACTGCAGATGATACACACAATGATTTTTCAAAGAAATACCAAAAAAACTTACTCAGCTGCTGTATAGTTTGATTTACAAAGTGTGTGCTGTTGTCACTATAGATTCTCTCCGGGATGCCAAACCTAGGAATAATTGCCTTGACAAGTACCTTTGCTACTGTAGGTGCATCTGGACTTTTGGTTGGAAAAGCTTCCACCCACCTGGAGAACATATCTATAATGACAAGGCAGTACTTTTTGTTTTCACATTTGTTAAGTTCTATAAAATCCATACAGATAGTGTGAAACAGATATGGTGGTGTGGGAAAACTCCCTCGTTCAGGTTTTATTGCCCCTTGTGCATGATGTTAGTTACAAATCTGACACATTAAACAGAATTTTTTAGAATAGTTTGTAAATCCATACATTGTGAACACCTGGTTCACCAGCTGTACCATCCCCCCTGTTGAGACATGGCACTGCCCATGGCTCAGCAATGCTGCATAGCAGAACAAGTTAGAAGGTGGTATTGGTTTTCTTTCCTTAGAGATGTACAGCCCCTTTTCGAGGACTGCTCCTCGCTTCATCCAGCGCTGTTTTTCTGCATGTGTAGTGAGTGTCTGCATTGTTTTTAACATATCTGAGTTCAGAATTTCAGAGGGTTGTAATTCCTTATCTAGAAGGAATACCTCTGTAGATGCTTGTTTTGCAGCTGTATCAGCTCTTTCATTACCTTTTGAAATTATATCTTGTTGCTTGGTATGAGCTGGACATTTGCAAATGGCCACCTTTTGAGGCAACTGAATGGATTCTAAAAGATCTAAAATTAACTGTGCATGATTTATAGGTTTGCCAGTAGATGTTATCATTCCTCGGTTTTTCCACTGTTGTGCAAACACATGCACAGTGGAAAAAGCGTACTGGCTATCAGTGAAGATATTTACACATTTACCCTTCGCTAAGGTACATGCCCGTGTCAGGGCAATCAATTCTGCTGCCTGTGCAGATAAATGATGCGGTAAAGATTTTGCTTCTATAACCTCAGGTCAGTGATCAAGGAGTCTCAATCCTCACCACAGACACAAGTGAGGGATTTTCACTTGTAATAAGAATAGATACATGCAGTATTTCCAGATTCAGTTCTCTGCACCAAGCACAATTCCTTTCAAGAGCACACGGGGAACACACTCCTGTCCTGGGGTTAGGTTTCCCTCTCTCTATCTAGGCCCCAAATAAGACTCCCTACTGACACAGCTGTAGAGTTGCGTCCTCAGACAAAGGTCTCAAACCAAATCATTCAACACCCTCTCTGTGTACCTGCTCCAAGTAGCTGACACACACAATCTTTGAGATTTGATTTTCACACACACACACACACACACACACACACACACACACACACACACACACACACACACTCACACACACACACACACACACACACACACACACACACACACACACACACACACACACACACACACATACCTGGGAAAAGCTAGCACAGAGTTACCAACTAGTCCCCCTCTGCCCAGACTATGAGGTAGATGCTGGCACCAGAACACTCCAAAGCCAACTTCTCAAAGGCTCTTACAAGAGTACCCAATTATACTGAGTAAAACTAATACTACTGCAAATGGTAGTGTTTCACCAATGCAGCAAGGCTTTCAAGAGTGGCCACAGTGTCACCAAACAAATATAACTGAATATATAAAGCTACATTTGGTAGTGAAAGCACTTACTGTGTACAGTTTTTATTTTGTTACACAATAAATATTTTTGGTTTGCTCTCCAGTGCTGGTCAGATATGTGTTTTTTTCATTTTGCTCATTTGTTTTGATATTCCAACCTTTTTGTTGGGTCTATTTCTGCTTTAAATATAACTACGCTCAAAGGTTAAAATATTTTCTGAAAGGCCAGCCACAAAGAAAAGGGCAAGTATATTCAATATTATTAAATAATAAAAAATAAACAATCATGAAAATACTAAATATCTATTTATAGTCAACACCAGAGTTTCAGTCACAGGAAATATTAAAAATAACACCAATGGAAAAATTCATACAGCTACAGAAAACAATACTTAACTAATCTCACTACATTTTTCTGACTGACTAAAAAATTATTTTTCCATAATTCACTTACTACAGCAAAGCAAGATGACATGGGTGAGTGGTCCTTCTTTGTCAGGTTTCAAAAACATGCTGTCCTGAAACTTCTGTCTCATCTAGTATTAAAGCATCATTTCAGTGCTGGATTATGGAATGACATTGCATACGTCTGGTCATCTGACTCTGGTTAGCCACACTACCCCTTTACTAAAGCCTGAACCAGAATATAGCACATATGTGTCATCATGCACACACATATTGCCTTCCTAAGATGTGTTATAGCATTTGGATGCTTTGAAACTATTTCAAAAACGTCCACCCTTCCAGGGTAGCAATTAGGTCACTGCTAAGGGCAATACAATAGGATTCCTAGTCCTGGTTTTCACAGACATTTTGTCTCTGGCTGCAATCAGATCTGTAAGATGCACACTTTATGGTGTAAACCATGTAATTTAATTTCAGACTATTTTTCACACTTTATGGCATAAACCATGTAATTTAATTTCAGACTATTTTTCAGAGTTAGATGGATTGAGATTAACCTCTTTTCCTCCAGTATCATATATGTTCATCCACTGTCTTACTTCTCCTGGCATAGCTGGTAATACCTCACATTGTCACAATCTCCATTAATAATATAACTTAAAGCAGCAACAATTCTACCAGCTCTACCGTAAAAGATGCCATACATACCAACTTTTCACCTACCATTAATGATGACCCACCTTTCCACTTTCAAACAATCAGTAGCAAAATAGTTAGGAAACGTCTAAAAATTTTGGAAATCCATCCCCAACCCTCTTGCACTGCACCCATTTCTAAATCTTTTAGCCAATCTGATATACCCACATTCTTTAATTTTCACTAAACTCAGGGTTACTACTATCTCAATTTAAGTGTGATCTCATAGCTCCCCTAATAAAAATATCAACCTCTACTGAACCCAAAGACTATAGCCCCATATCCATCCTCTGCTCAATTGCAAAACTCTTTCGCAAACAAATCATGGATTATATTAACAAATATGGTTATAAGTTTAGGTATGGCCATAATATTTTAACTGCCTTCTTTATAACAATACATAACATCTACACCAGCGTAAAAGCTAGAAATTTGACAATAAGGATATTCATTTGTCCTAAAAGAGCATGTGAAGGCACTGGCCATCAGGTCCTACTGCTCAAGCTATACAGGGTATGATTCAGTCTTGATGTACTGAACCAGATTTTAACTATTTTCAAAGCTACACATTTCATCCAAAATGTTGACCTGATCTCTTGTACGTGTACACTCAAATTGACAGTAGGACTAGGATCAATAGTATTCACCTTTTTTTCATAAATTACAAGCATCTCTCCTGAAACTATAATATTGTATATTGATGATATCCTTTTGCACTAATGAGAACACTCAACCTAGGCAGTTTAAGATCAACTAAAAACAATATACACATAATCTGTACATAATTAAAAACAAATTTCACCTTAACACTAAAAATAATTAGCAGTCATTGCCTGTTCCAGTGGCAGAGAGGGATAAATCCCTAACTATAGGCCAAACTTCCTGAGTTCAATTAATGGTTCCTGAGCTTTATTGTATGGGAAAGACAGGATGAGAGCACCAATTTTAGGAAGAGATTAAGTGCAAGAGTCTAGAGGCACATGCATGTTTGCTTGATTTCTTAAGAGGACACTAGGGAAACTACCACATAGTGCCTTCTTTGGCTGGGTGAGGCATCCTTCTTGGCATTAGCCTCTTTGAGCAACTTGAAGAGAGGGCAGGTCTGACAACAATTTCACATCCCATCCACACACTGTCACTGGGTGGCTACATTGGGGGTAGGGATTAAAGAAACTAAATCACAAACCAACTATGATGACTGCCTTAAAGGTGGCCCCACCTGGCTGATTATTACCCTCAGTTATTGGGAATGAATGATCAGTTTTTTTAGTGGGGGACAAAGATGTCAAAAAAGAAGCAGTTATGCTATTTGCTATCCTGCTAAATCTCAATGACATTGGCTTCTAGCAAAGAACAAAATAAACCTGGTCCAAATTTGCCATTACTTTCCCTTTAGCTAGACACCACAATTACATTCACCAATTGGCTCAAATGGTAGAGCAATCACTTAGCATATGAGAGTTAGTGGGATAGATGCCATTATTCTTTGTGTTTTGTGTCTTGCTGGTCTGGGTGTATGATTCTCACTTTGGATGCAAGAGATTCCTGAATTCAAATCCCAGACAAGCTCAGTGTTTCATCTGGCAGTCAGGCTATCAGCTGCTTCCTTTGGTACATGGTTTGATTTCCTCAGTCTTCATTTGTTACTTAACCAGATAGTGCTTTGGAGCAACAGAGGAATGTGGGCCAGACTCCTCAATGGTCTCCTGGGTACATGCCCCATGACTACCAATGAATCTGCGAACCGACCACACTGAATATGTCACTGATAAAATCCTCAATCTATTGAAAGACTGCTACTCTATTTCTAATTTCTTTATCCAGAGACCAGAGCATCTCTTGTTAAGAACTTACTACTACCTAGATTAGAATATGGACAACCTCTTATACTTAATTCCACCAAAGAACATCTTTTTACTTTAGATCACCTTTAACAAAATCTACGTAATCATTTTGTCTCCAGAGTCAGAATACTATTGTGATATCCACTAGAAAGGTAAATTTCTCCCTGCCACCACTAGACCTGCCCTTGTATTCTCCTCCTCACCCTCCAGGTTTATACACTGCAAGCATTGCCCCTGTGGTAATAATAAACTTCAGCTAAAACACATACTTCTGGCCTAAGGAACTGAACTGACTTGTCGTTTACCCTTGTTAGGCCATGATTTATTAAACACCCTGTAGAAAAGTGATACAGGCAAAACAAATGCAGAGCAGCACGGCAGTTGAGACGGGTTCCCACGTAATAAATATGTAAAAAACTGCACCAGTCACCATATACGAGGTCCCCTGATGGCAATAGAACGTAGGAAGAAAACTCTCTCAGTATAATAAACTCCAAGTAAATGTAGTCCAAGCGATAGAATACGAAGCAACTGCTATTAATTCAAAAAAGACTTTATTACTAACAACGAGTGAGCGCTTTCGCCAATAGGCTTCTTCAGACTCTTCATACATTACAAAAACTTCACTCCTTTAAAAAGCCCACAAATCACTGTCATTGGATACAACATCCCTTATCCAATACAGGAATTAAAGTGATATACACTTCATGTTCCATCTTAATGAAAAAATGGTGTGTGGAGACTTTTTCTGAAAGACACATGTCCAGACTAACCTACAAGAAATAAAACCTGGTTATACCAGGAACACAACTAAAAATACAACTGAAGTGAGTACTCCAGTAGAATCGAACCCTAACACACCGTTCTTCCTACGCCTATTAATATACTTAACGACCATAACACTTTTAAAACAATTCTAATTAAACTCTAAAAATATACAATTATTTGTATTACCTCTTAGTAAATGCATACTTTCAAAAATAAAATGTCTATGTACATTTAAAAATGCGCTGTGTAATAAGTTGCTCATGCTCTATAGGCATAATTCTACTCTGTAACTTGATAATACACATAGCCCTGTCTATCTACACACATCGTTGAGACAGTGAAACTGCCCTATTTAACCTCTGAACAAATACAGACATAATCTATCTAAAAAACATAACCCTATCAACATTAAAACAGTACATATAATTTTTGTCAATGCATGGCTAAGAGTTATTAAAAACATATACCTACACATACTACACCTTCAAAAATAATGTACAGGTGTTATAGTTACTAATATGATGAACACTATGCAAGTACACGTTGGGCATAGTAAAAAACATGACTATAGAAACACCCTATATGTCCGTAAAAAATCATATTAGGAGACAAAAGGGAAAACATAAAAACTATTAAATAATCAGGTCTAGAGTCAGTGAAAAAATGAAACATCTGATCAGGTTGAAGAAGTACAAACATGGCAAAATCTAAATAAATACCCACGGTTGAAATAGGTACCATTAACCCTGATGGAACTATCTTTCCATTACTTCTCTGAGTATGATAAAGTAATTCATACATGTTCATGTTCATTATCTCTTCCTACACAACCTCCTACTCTTTAGGAAGGGCTTAATTTGTACCTTATCATTGAGACCAGGGGGTGTGTCTGATCTCCATCTAATAATCCACCTAGTCTCATTTTCCAAGGTTCTATTTATCAAGTCTCCACCTCTAATACCTTGTGTGAGTTGTTGAATAACACAAAATTCAAAAGTGTGTTGTGCACCTGCCTTCTTATTATGCCTTGCCAAAGCATTGACATCTGAACCTATCCTAATCTGGTAGTTATGCTCTCTAATGCGCTCTTTAAGAGTGCGGTTGGTCTTCCCTACGTAATATGCGGTGCATAAGTTGCACGTCGCAACATAAATCACGTTTTTACTTTCACAATTAGTATTGGTCTTGAAATAGAACGTACGTCCTGTTGTAGGGTGTGTAAACGTGGTATTTTTGTTAATGAAAGAGCATTGATTACACTTACCACATGGTAGGGTGTTAATACTCTCATCATTTATCCTGGGAGTGTCATATCTCGGCCTACATAATATACTTTTCAAATTAGGGTGGTTTTTGAATGTGATATGTGGTACCGGTCCTACAACATCCCTCACCCCACTGTCAGATGTTAGAATTTCCCAATGCTTATTCATAGCTCTTTCCACTTCTAAATTTGTCTTACTAAAGGTTAAAATGGCCCTAACTTCAGTTCGTGGTGATCTCTCATTGTTAGTTTGTTCAACTTGCTCCATAAAGTAAGGTCTTGCACTACTGGTCCTCAATGAGTCAACGACCTCAATATTCTCATTAATTTCTTCTTCACAATAACCCCTCTCTAAAAACATTCCCTTCATCTCATGTCTCTCATTTTCATAGCATGCTTGATTTGGGTTGAGTCTGGATACTCTCATAAATTGTCCTTTCAGAACATTGTTGAAAACATGGCGGGGGTGCATGCTTCGTCTATGAAGCAAATTATTTCTATGGCACCCCTTCCTGTGTATTGATGTATTCAACATACCCATTGGACATTCTACATATCTCAACATCCAGAAAAGAAATGTTCACACTGGAGAAATTCAAAGTAAATTTCAAAAACTCCGTGGTCATATCAAGATACGTCACAAAACTCCTGAGGGACTCTTCATCACCCAGCCACAAAAAGAAAAGATCATCCACAAAACGGCAGTACATGCCTACATACTCTTTAAATTGGGGGTTATCACAGAGATATTCATCCTCCCACCTAGCCATAACTAGGTTGGCGTAGCTATTGGCACATGACGTGCCCATAGCTACGCCATCCCTCTGTGAGTATATCTCCTCTTTGAATACAAAAACATTGTTTGTTAGAATAGTTTCCAGTAATAAAGTAATTAGATCTATTTTCTTATCAGAAAACTGTGAATGTGTCTTTAAATAATCTGTAATAAATTTTATACCTGTGTCATTGGGGATCACCGTGAAAAGACTCACCACGTCTAAGGTTACTAAGAGAAAGTGCTGGTCATATGTCAAGTGTTTGGTGTGAGAATATAGATCTATTAAAAATTGCTTGTTATCTTTTAATATTCTACTATTCTCATTGACCAAAGGTCTAAAGACATCCTCTAAATAAATAGAAAGGGGTTCGGTGACCCACCCCTGACCCGCTACAATGGGTCTCATCGGTGGGTCAGTGCTGTTTTTATGGACCTTTGGTAGTCCCTGAATGACCGGTATGGTCGGGTCCTTGACTCTAAAAAAGTCATACAATTCTTGGGTTATATGAAAGGACATAACAAGGTCATCCAAAGTATTATAAACACTAAACACCTTATCTATCAAAGTATCATGATCTATTTTTAAGTAGAACTGTGTATCACTTAACATTGATTTCATTTTCTCATCATAATAAAATGTATCCATAATGACCACAGGTCCACCTTTATCTGCTGGTCGGATAATGATCGATCTATCACTTCTTAGGGCTTTCAAGGCTTGCCTCTGCTTAAAATTTAAGTTCTGTCCATGCCTATTTGGCCTCTTATCCTGAAAATTCCTATAAATATCATTTTCTAGTACATTACCAAACACTTCAACCGCAGGATGGAGTGTTGGTACATATACACTGTTTGCACGAAACCTATTAGTGCTCATCTGGTTACTACATCCCCCAAAATCCAATCTTAATTGTATGTTCCTGATGAACAATTTGGTGTCTATGATGGTATCCACCAAATCACTATCCTTAGTGGGAATAAACCCAAGGCCTTTATTTAACACCTGTTCCTCAAATTTATTCAATGTCCTTGAAGACAAATTAATGACTAATGATTTAGTTTCCCCCACATTTTCTTCAACGTGGGACCATGTTGTTCTTCTGCAGATCCTTTCCTCTTCTGCCTCCCCCTGCTTGTCGCACGTTTCTTCTCCAAAAAATGATTCTGAGCTATGGGAAGGGGTGCTGGTAGTGTATTCAAAGGTGGGGTCATGACGTTGGTTTTAGGTCTGACTACAGCTGCTCCTACTAGTGAGTTACTATCATTCATGTCATGGGTATGCCCCACCATGCCTAATCCTAAATCGGAATTAGCTCGTTCACCCACAGTGGTGGGTGGGTTTAATAAATCTCCTGACCTACCATTATTCGCCTGCTCTATATCCTGTGCTGCAGTCCCTGCACTCATATCCATACTGCCATTAAATTCCACACCATCAATATTATCCCTTACTGGTGTTACAATGGTGGCTTGTGTTTCGTTGTTTGGGGCTAACTCTACATTATTCACTGTGTGTGTAACAGTGTTCAATACCTGACGACCAGTATTTCTAAAAAACCTTGAACTAGGACCTGGCGGTTCGGCCGAACCATTACCACTCTGTGAATAAACACTCCTATCTCTAGGCCAAGTGAAGACGTGATTATTTTTGAAATCCCGTGTATCCCTTGTAATTTTGGCCTTTTTCTGATCAAGCATTCTCTTCTCCATAAGTAACACATCCTCTAACACTCTTTCAAGTCTCGCAACATATACATTGTTAGTATACTTTAATTTAAAGTCACTAAACATTTTGTTCACCAACAGTCTCAATTTGTTCTCCTCAGGTAGGTGGAAGTCAATTAATAGCTTCATGTAGTTGAAGCTGAGCTCTAAATTGAGCTGTTGCCAACGATATAATAAGTAGCTGCTCCTACTAGTGAGTTACTATCATTCATGTCATGGGTATGCCCCACCATGCCTAATCCTAAATCGGAATTAGCTCGTTCACCCACAGTGGTGGGTGGGTTTAATAAATCTCCTGACCTACCATTATTCGCCTGCTCTATATCCTGTGCTGCAGTCCCTGCACTCATATCCATACTGCCATTAAATTCCACACCATCAATATTATCCCTTACTGGTGTTACAATGGTGGCTTGTGTTTCGTTGTTTGGGGCTAACTCTACATTATTCACTGTGTGTGTAACAGTGTTCAATACCTGACGACCAGTATTTCTAAAAAACCTTGAACTAGGACCTGGCGGTTCGGCCGAACCATTACCACTCTGTGAATAAACACTCCTATCTCTAGGCCAAGTGAAGACGTGATTATTTTTGAAATCCCGTGTATCCCTTGTAATTTTGGCCTTTTTCTGATCAAGCATTCTCTTCTCCATAAGTAACACATCCTCTAACACTCTTTCAAGTCTCGCAACATATACATTGTTAGTATACTTTAATTTAAAGTCACTAAACATTTTGTTCACCAACAGTCTCAATTTGTTCTCCTCAGGTAGGTGGAAGTCAATTAATAGCTTCATGTAGTTGAAGCTGAGCTCTAACCTACAAGAAATAAAACCTGGTTATACCAGGAACACAACTAAAAATACAACTGAAGTGAGTACTCTTTTTAGTTGTGTTCCTGGTATAACCAGGTTTTATTTCTTGTAGGTTAGTCTGGACATGTGTCTTTCAGAAAAAGTCTCCGCACACCATTTTTTCATTAAGATGGAACATGAAGTGTATATCACTTTAATTCCTGTATTGGATAAGGGATGTTGTATCCAATGACAGTGATTTGTGGGCTTTTTAAAGGAGTGAAGTTTTTGTAATGTATGAAGAGTCTGAAGAAGCCTATTGGCGAAAGCGCTCACTCGTTGTTAGTAATAAAGTCTTTTTTGAATTAATAGCAGTTGCTTCGTATTCTATCGCTTGGACTACATTTACTTGGAGTTTATTATACTGAGAGAGTTTTCTTCCTACGTTCTATTGCCATCAGGGGACCTCGTATATGGTGACTGGTGCACCCTGTAGAAAAGTATTTTTGGAAACTAGCTCCTTCTGATTGGAACCTTCTATCCATTACATTCAGAAATGAAATGAGATCCACCAGCTTAAGATAAAAAAAATTAATGTTCAGTGATAGAGACCCAATGGATAACCAACATAACCTAATGCTTGCCATCCAATAACACTTGGTCAAAAACTGTCCAAAACTAAATATAACATCTCTGATGGTACCAACTGTACTGTCCATGTATATATATATATATATATATATATATATATATATATATATATATATATATATAAAAACATATATTGACTGTTTATAAATATGTCCATCTGTATATAATCATGGAAAACTTATTGAGATGTACAATGATGTATATTCTCTTATCATGTACAAAGTCCATACACTGCCAGCGTTTCAAAACTGAAAATAATTGCTATCTCTCCCTCTATTCCATCCAACTACAAAAACATTTCTAGGTCTTTTGTTGGAAGAGTTTTGTTCAAGTTGTAAGTGTTTTGAAAATGTTATTTGACGTGCTTGCATGTGTATGTGTCTGTGTGCAGTTGACAAGTTATGAAACCTATATCATTTTAAGCACTGCTTCTGCCCCTCTATCAGTGCACAAGTACTGCTTTGCACAGCCAACAAGGAGTGCTGTCACTAGCCCAAGTGGCTACTGATATATCTTCCATGCACTGACCCCTACCAGTTCAACTGAACCAGCTGGGATCTACCTCCTTTCCTCAGAATGGACACTTCCATCATATCTGACACACTGTCAAGTACCAGGGTCACTAATCATTTCCAGACCAGCTGGGTCATAGTGTCACATTTATATAACTCATTCTAAACACTGGTTACAGCTGATCCAAATGCAAGGACCCAAATTGTAAAGGTCATTTCTCCATCTGTAAAGCAGGCCTTAGTGTGGTAAGGGTGATAGTTCTGTCATACTTGGAGCAACTTAAGCACAGACTATTGGAAAAAGAGAACTGGCAAATAGAGCACAATGGTTATTAAAGGTTGCTTAAGTGTTGGTGTGACAGTAGCTAGGGTCTGCATTTCTCTCTCGAGTATCACAATTACAATTTCAGAGATGTAACTGCTTCATAGTCACTACACATGATATTTGCAGATGAGAAAAGGATCCAGCAAACCATATATATATATATATATATATATATATATAGAGAGAGAGAGAGAGAAAGAGGGGGGGACTTTTAGATGAGTCTAACACATTGCAAGAGCAAAAGCATATCTTGCGTTTTTTAGTAGCTGACCAATTGCAATTTTTTTTATTTTTTATTGTTGAACCAGTCGAATGCATTAAGAAAATTTTGAAATGCAGAGACTCACAATACCAAGTCGATGTGGAGACTGAATAGCCAAAAATGCAGACTTACATATACTAAGTCTGAGACTGACATTTCTCAGGGTATTCCCTTTTCTCTGAAGTATTGTGATCTCAGAGTTGGTAAATATAAGTTCAAGAGGTGCGGGGAACAAGCCCTCAATATCAGGAGGGTACAGATGGTTAGCCCCTGTAAAAGAAAAAAAGTCTAAAGGAGAAATGTGATGCTCAACATCTGGTACACGTCTGTATTTTCAGTCTTTTTTGGAATTTCAAGACCTGGCATTACAAGTCTCAACATTTCAATAGGGCTCCAACTATGTATGATAGGAGGCAATCAAAAGGCTCAGTAAAACCGTCATCCCGCATCATATGAACCAGTCAGACCATTTATGTCAGTGGAAAATCAACTGATGGAAGTCCAGATAAACTGTGTTAGAAGCAGTTGCAGAGTGTACAGGCTATGCCAGTTGTCCCAAGTCTCTCAAGTTTTTCATTTGCATTAAACATCAGAGCTAACATATTTTTAGATGAAAAATTATGGAAAGACTGATCATTAAGCAAAAGGATGCTGAGTGAAAAAAGTGCTACCATAGCAAGTCTAAGCTGCAAGTGATATCTGGCATAACATAACCTTTATGACTAAGAATGGCGCAGAAATAAAGAACAAGGTACAATGTGTGGATGAAATAAGAAAGCAGATTGTGGTTATGGCATTAACTGATTCACTAGAATGGTTAATATGACACAAATTGACTCACAGTATCCCGCCAAATGACATCTCACAATATAAAAGTGGAAGAGATTCCTTGATGATCTAAGGAGTAAAACAACAAGATCTAGAAAAGATTCCTTGATGCTCTGAGGAGTACAACAATGGGATCTAGATTTTAATCCAGAAAGTGTCTTAACTTGCAAATTGAGCTTGCAGATCCTGGAGTCCAAGGCGAAGAGTTCTAAGGCAAATGGGAGAAAAGTGCTGAGTCTCCTGTTTGGTGCAAACAATTGACTAGAAAAAAAGCAATAGTATTATGGGTTTCTCTTAATTTACTACTAATAAATAATACAGATACACCAAACTAAAACACATTGCTACAATTTGTAGCAAGCAACTTACCATGATTGTAATCAGAACCACTGATGAATGTACACTGACTACAATAAAGTAAATTTGGCTTTTGCCTTTGAGCTTGTTGGTTTTTCATTCATGTCTGGATTCACAAAGCATTCTTTAACCACTGAAATTTAATAAAGACTGAATACATCATCTACTTTGGTGTCCTTGAATTATTGTAATAGTTTTTATTGGTGCTGGATATTGTGGTAAACATTTCTTTGGTTTGAATCTATCTACACTGATAAGACAGGAAAAATATTTGCATCTCGGTGTTTTGACAGAGGCTGGAAATAGAGAGAGAGAGAGAGAGAGAGAGAGAGAATGAGATTATGATTGTGTGATACTTTGTGTGGCCTGTATGTGGTTTGGTGATGGCATGGGAGACTCATAATTGTGACTGTAATAATGAGGATGAGGAGGAGAAAATGGGATGAGGAGGAGAATATGTGGTAACCCTGAGTTTGGGCATGTAGTAGATGAAATCTTTTATGGTAGAGGAATAACGATGAAGAAAAATATTGCTGGAGAGGCAGGGTGGAGGACAGCAGAGTCAGTTTAAAAGTAAATATTTCTTGTAGGGATTACAACTACTTGGGTATGTAGTTACTATGATGGAGTGCAGGACTGGTATAACAGGTGGACTTCTTGATACTAGTATTGTAAAGGCATGATTGGGGAAACTGGTGGTAAGGATTTGTTACTGTTTTACAGACGCTGCTGAATGTAGAATGTTTAAGGGTTATTTGTTGTGTACAACTTTAAGGGGTCTGTAACTTTCTGTAAATAGAGGGAGTGGCACCCTGTTCAAAAATGTTACTATGGGGGAGGTGACTATTTGGGGTGGGAGAAGAGCAAAGCTGGCTACTTTCTACACATTAGTGGGAGACATTCAAGCTGCACATGAGCAATAACACAAATGACTGACAATGCAGTGTCACTGACAAGTAGGTGCTTCTTGGTTTAGATTATTAGTGTCATAGGGGTATGAAAAAGGGGAAATATTATTATATTCTGAAAAACCTGGGTCATAGTACAATATAACAAATATGATTGAAGCTGGAGAGAGCAAACCTTGTGCCCACACAGCAGGAGATCTGAGAACGAACAGGACACTGTGAAAAATACACCATCCCCAAAATTAATTTTACACTATTAGTCTAAAGAGAACAGTCTTGAAAGCAAGTGTTTAGACTACTGAAAAGCAAAGTATGGGAACTATTTCCATATAGGACCACCAGTATGAGCCTGCTAGTATTTATGACCACAATAAACACTAGCAGGCTCATAATTACAAATGGGTGCCCTGGATATTGTCCCATTTGTGAAATGGATCTGAGGATATACATCAAATTCAACTCTTGAGCTTCAGTTGTACTTGGGAAGCATAGGGGGGTTCTCACTTTAAAGTTGGAGGGACTGAACAAACAGTGGCTTCAACACCTAGATAAAAAAGTGAGACAGGTAGGTACAACAGTTAATAGAGGTATACCCAATGCAAAACATTTCAAAAGAAGTATCTGTGTATTGAGTAAGGAGGCTAGCTAGGAATTCATGGATACAGATGGCTGAATTGTAGAAGCAGAGCAATAGCTAGGTAAAGCAGCAGGGCCGGAGGCAAAGCAGGAAAAGAAATAAGGCAGGAACAGGGTGAGGGGAGAAGTTATAGGGATGACTAAAAAATGCATGGCAGTTTCACAACAATACATTAGTTAAAATAATTAATAGAATGCAGTCACTGACAATAGACAAGTAGGCACAAAGGTGATTAGTATCAGTGGAGGTCACCCATACACAGTAGTTTACAAATCAAAGGCATTTCAGTATGTAGCAAGTAGTAATCATTCCTATGCATACCTTTTCCTGTACTCTAAGACAGTGTTTATGATAGTCAAATAATTGTTTCTGGGCATCCTTCAGTGGGAGCCAGAGATAGTCATAGATGTCTAGAGAAGTGTTGAAGGGAAATTTCTGGCAATGTCTACAACTGTGGATGATGCTGTTAGAACACATGTCAGAACCAGTAACACAAAAGATGCATTTTAGCAAACATTTATGGTGACTCTTAGCACCATGCCACTATAGGACTGTATACTACTGCAGGATTGTAAACTACTATAGGATTGTATACTACTAAAGGACTGTATGCTACTATAGGATTGCATATGACTGTAGGATTGTATACTACTATGGGACTGTATACTACTGCAGGATTGTAAACTACTGTAGGATTCTATACTACTAAAGGACTGTATGCTACTATAGGACTGTACACAATTACAGGATTGTATATTACTGTAGGATTGTTTACTACTATAGGACTGTATAGGATTATATGTTGCTGTAGGATTGCCTACTACTATAGGATTGTATTTATTTATTTAGTTAACATTTGTTTACTGGGAAAGTCCGACTTGGAATGAGCCAATTTTCAGAGGAGGCCCGGGGAGAAATGCTCCAGCTGCATGTATTTTTAACATGGGAGGAAACCAGAGCACCTGAAAAAAAACCACACAAACACAGGGAGGACATGCAGACTCTGCACAGAAGGCACCCGAGCCAAGAATCGAACTGGAGAACCTCTTGCTGTGAGGGAACAACGTTAACCGCTGCACCACTGCGCTGTCCAAATACTACTGTAGGACTGTATACTACTATAGGATTGTATAATACTGTAGGATTGTAAACTACTGCAGGATTGTATACTACTACAGGATTGTATAATACTGTAGAACTGTAACCTACTGTAGGATTGCATACTGCTATAGGACTGTATACTACTGTAGGACTGTATACTACTATAGGACTGTGCACTAATGTAGGACTGCATAGGATCGCATACTACTATAGTATTGTATACTATTATAGGATTGTATCCTACTATAGGATGGCATACTATTGTAGGATTGTATACTACTATAGTGTATACTACTGTAGGACTGTATACTACTGTAGGATTGTATACTACTATAGGGCTGTATACTATTGTAGGAGTGTATACTACTATAGCACTGTGTACTAATGTAGGACTGCATACTACTATAGGATTGTATACTACTATAGGATTGTATACTACTATAGGCTTGCATACTATTGTAGGATTGTATACCACAATAGTGTATACTATTGTAGGATCGTATACTACTATAGAACTGTATACTAGTATAGGATTGCATAATACTATAGGACAATATATTACTGTGGATTGTATACTGATGTAGGATTGTATACTGCTACAGGACGACATACTACTATAGGACTATATTACTACAGGTAACCAAAGAAAAAAACTAACAGTCAAAGACAAATAGCGTACGGCACCAGGACAACCCAGTCAACACAAGGACGTATCAAAAAATGTTCAAGTTGGTTGCAATGCCAAAAACCAGATACCTCCTCGTTATAAGTTTGTAAACGCAATTTAATGTTAGAAACGTTTTCGCTTCTTACACGGAAGAAGCTTCATCAGACAGTGAGACACAGAACATAATTCAATTTAAGCTAAGCAAAAAGGAAAGACAATGATGTCATTTCCTTCAATACTTACATCTATTTTTTAAAAAAGGCAAGCACCATTTCTTTTAATAATTATTACAGTCACTACTAAGTGAACGAGAATGCACATCCACATAAAATGACACCATTAACCAATCAAACTGGTTCCTTGTTGATGTCTAAACACAATACAAAGAGAAATGTCTTTCAGTGCAAATAAGTTTCAGTGACACAACGAGTGAAACAACCTTACTTGAAGGTTTGATTGTATACCCTACCTTTTTTAAAAAAAGGAAAGGAATATATGACATTAAAAAGTTGTTAAAAACCATTAAAAAGTCATAATAAAACATGTAATAAACACAACTCGACTCTTAATAAGTCTATAAAGACTATAGCCTGTATTATTACAAGTTTCTTAAAATGTTGAGAAAATTATAAGTTATAAAAACTCGATAGGAAACAATGCTGGTGAAAAATCTCTCAAAGAGAGAAAAAAGAGGATTTAAACTCAGTGCTATATACAGCACGGTACCTCTTCTTGTTGATACCCTACAAGGGCACTAGCTAAAATATAGAGAAAAATACAGCAAAAAACCCTTGTAGGGTATCAACAAGAAGAGGTACCGTGCTGTATATAGCACTGAGTTTAAATCCTCTTTTTTCTCTCTTTGAGAGATTTTTCACCAGCATTGTTTCCTATCGAGTTTTTATAACTTATAATTTTCTCAACATTTTAAGAAACTTGTAATAATACAGGCTATAGTCTTTATAGACTTATTAAGAGTCGAGTTGTGTTTATTACATGTTTTATTATGACTTTTTAATGGTTTTTAACAACTTTTTAATGTCATATATTCCTTTTTTAAAAAAGGTAGGGTACACAATCAAACCTTCAAGTAAGGTTGTTTCACTTATTGTGTCACTGAAACCTATTTGCACTGAAAGACATTTCTCTTTGTATTGTGTTTAGACATCAATAAGGAACCAGTTTGATCGGTTAATGGTGTCATTTTATGTGAATGTGCATTCTCGTTCACTTAGTAGTGACTGTAATAATTATTAAAAGAAATGGTGCTTGCCTTTTTTAAAAAATAGATGTAAGTATTGAAGGAAATGACATCATTGCCTTTCCTTCCTGCTTAGTTTAAATTGAATTATGTTCTGTGTCTCACTGTCTGATGAAGCTTCTTCCGTAAGAAGCGAAAACGTTTCTAACATTAAATTGCGTTTACAAACTTATAACGAGGAGGTATCTGGTTTTTGGCATTGCAACCAACTTGAACATTTTTTGATACGTCCTTGTGTTGACTGGGTTGTCCTGGTGCCGTACGCTATTTGTCTTTGACTATATTACTACAGGAGAAAAGGATAGGCATCATTGTGTAAAGTCCAGCATGCTTTGTGATAACTTTGTTTGGGTAGTAAATAACTTAAGGACATATGCACAAAAACTGTGTGGTCTCTGGAGATAAGGTGTTAGGGGATACCTGGCTTGTAAAATGGTTCTGTGGTACAGGTTAGTAGAGGTCTTGGAAGCACAAAGAGAAGATGAAGGAGAGACTGGCAAGAGACAGATGATATCACATGAGGGTTGTATATGATATCTTTGATTGGCAGAAGAGGTAGAATGGAAAATGTCTTAGGGATGTCAAGTTGCCAGTAATGCCACTTATAAAATGGAAAGGGCTGAAATAAAGGAATACTGGACATGATCTCTAAGGAGTTCTTGACAAGACCACAATAGGGTTTATTTCAAGTAGTGAGAAACATGAGAAGGAAGAAGGATGTGGATGGGCATATCAGAATATGGATGTGGTATGGCAGGTAGTAGTTAAACCAAATTTTATAAATACACAAATCTGTAGAAGTGTCACATGTTCTTATACCATGCATAGCTTTAAATACACCAAGGAAGGAAAGTTGGTGGAAGTTACTAGTGGTATGGTCATGAGGATTCATAGGTTCATAGATTCATAGGTAAATACTAGGCTAGCTGCCTTTGTGGGCCATTTTAAGCCTAGCCAGTTCCCCTTTTTGTGCTTGAAATAACTTATCCCATCTGGTTATAGATTTGCCTTATCCATCACATGTTCAATAATTATATATTACCGTAATGCGAATAACTGGGATCATACCATAGATCATTTGAAGGAACCTATGCATGGCATAAAGCATTAAGGACCTGCATCTGTCCATTAGTAGTACAAGTGGCAGTTCTGGGATAAATTTTCTGTTTCCCATCCATAGATCTAAGTTGCACTTGAAAATGGACAGGTATGAACTTTGTTTTATGTCGATGTGGAGTATCTTCCAAAGCAGCAATATCATCTGGAAATATACCTGTCCCTACAAACCATTCTGTTTATGTTGCAGAAGTGGTTTAGATTTAGACCATATATTTCTGATGTTATTTTACTTGCTGATATGCAGTAAATTCATCAGTAATAGGCCAGACGATGCCTTGTATGCCAGACACAAGTCCACCTTAGCAGTCTGTAGGATACCAAGCATAGTGACAAGGTTTTGACTCAGTCCACACAGGACATGTTGTTTAGGCCTTGAATCCTTTTAGTAAGGTGTCTCTGCTGGTGTTCCAGTTGTTGCATGTGTCTGGAAAGATACATGGCAAAAGGAGCATTATATTTAATGACTGGCCTAATGAGTGCTGAATAAAGGGGGGCAATGACATCCTTAGATCTAGAGACATTCCCTCTTTTATAAGCTGTGCAATATAGAAGGACTTTCTTACAACAACATAAACATGTTGGTCAAAAGTTAGATCACTGTCCACATAAGTTGCAAAATCCCAAACAACTAGGTCAGCTCTTGGGGGTATATTATCATTGTGGTAGTTCCCTGGTCTAGATGACTTCCCAAAATATTTAATAATGTATTTTTTGGTGTTTAGTTGCAGACCATGATTTTGACACCAGTTATTTATTTATCTGATACAAATCTTTCTGCAAGATAACTAAGTAATTTGGGGATTCAATGACTGATCCTTACTTGTAGTAATCTGCACATTTAGTCAGAGAGAGCCCTTTGTCATTGACATTTACTTCAGGAAAGTAGATGTCAAGCAGGATAAATCTTAGTACAGAACCTGGGGAGACTCCACATTGGACTGATATCTTTGTGGAGGTAACTTATTCTATTTTTCTGTATCCTACCTGTGAGCCAACTGGCAATTCTGAGGGTAAGATAGGTTTTATTCCCATTTTATTTAGCCTTTCTACTATGCTTGAGTGGGGAATTGTGTTAAAAGCTTTGGCCAAGTCGAGGTATGCCGAATGTACCATTTTGTCTTCATCCACTGTTTCGGTGACCTTTTCAAAAAAATCCACCAGGCTAAGTAAGCATGACCTGCCTAGTGTTTAGAGGTTCGCTATGTCCTGATTGGTTAAGTCCATGATAAATCTTTCTATGGCTTGCATGAGACTGGTCAGACTTGTGGGTTTGTAATTGCCTGGGTCTGTGGAAGGTCCTCCCTTATGTAGGGGAATGACTATAGCTGGTCTCCATTTACTTGGTACAAAGCCTGTATGGAGGCTGAGATTGAACACTGTTGTTAGTAGTGCGGCTAAATCATGCTTCATGTTATTTAAGATGCAACTAGATGCATGTTTAGTTTCTTTCTTTCTTTCTTTCTTTCTTTCTTTCTTTCTTTCTTTCTTTCTTTCTTTCTTTCTTTCTTTCTTTCTTTCTTTCTTTCTCCTGGGAATGTTTTTGAGCCATTGAGGTAAGTACATGGGATTATGCTATAACTGACTAGTATAAATGGTGAAAAAACAGGTGTCATGGAAGTTCTGCCTTTTCAAACCTGAGGACTATGAGTTGGAGAAGTACAGTACCCCCTTATAAGCTTATTAGAGTGGGGAAAATTGCACAACAATGAACTGGAAAATAGTACGGCCAGATAGCCTACTAGCTGGCAAGAGGATCTTGAAGTAGAACATGGGCATGATAAGGAAAGCTACAAGTAAGGAAAAATGTAAAGAGCAGAAACAGAAAGTGAGATAAATTAAAGTATTAAAGATATTTAAGGCAGATCTAAATGAAAAAGAGTGATTACAGATAGGTAAGACATTAGGGCTGAGGAAAATAAAAAGATGTGGGTTAGAATACACCCTTCTATCTTGGGAAGAATATCCCATTTTGAGTGCTAGATCTAGAATTAGGTATCCTCTGCACTGGAATATATAATGTGTTGGGGACTGAAACAGCACGTGTGAGGACTACAGAACAGGTATGTGAATACGTCAGGTATGGAAATAAGGTATGTAAGAAAGGTTAGTGGTGGAATGCACAAATCCGGGAAGTTGTAAAAAAAGAAAGAGTGCAGGAAAAAGTAGGAGATAGAAAAGACAGACCAAGCTAAGAAGGAATACTGCTTGGCTAACAAAGAAGCTAAGAAAGGAGTTGCAATAGCAAAGAACAGGGCAATGGATGCACTCTACCAACTTCTGGGACGTGACTCAGTAAGTGGTACAAAGAAATGATCTGGTTGCTAGACAAAGACAGAAAGATAAAGAAGATAGACAGACACCCTTCACAAGAGATGCCAGCAACAATATGCACACCAGTCAGGACATCAAAGGCAGATGGAAGGAGTACTTCCAGCATTTTCTGAATGCAGAAAACCCCACAGAAACTGTACTGCCCCTGACACAGCCTATGTTGAGAGAAGAAGAGGAGCCCACACTAGAAGAAGTAAGAATAGCACTAAGGTACATGAGGTTAGGGAAAGCAGTAGTCTCAGATGAGGTTGCAGCAGATATAAAGATGCTGCGTAAGATAGGGGAGAAATGGCTCCTGAGGGTACTCATAGCAGTGTGGAAAGAAAGGCGTATCCCAGATGACTAGATAATAAGCATACGTGTGCAGGTTGTACAAGAATAAAGGGGACATCCACAACTGTGAGCAGTACAGCGGTATCAAACTCTTGTTACATTGTATGAAACGTCTGGAGAGAGTGATGGATAAATAGATATACAGAGTAAAAGAAAGTAAAATAGGAGATGAGCATTACAGATTCAGACCAGGATGCAGCACAACTGACCTGATGTTTACAGTGAGATAGATAGCTGAGAAGAGCTAGAGATGAGGAAACAGTCTAACTGGGTATTCCTAGACTTGGAGAAAGCAAATGACAAGGTTCCAACAAAGCTGATTTGGGCAGTACTGCAGTGGTTCAAACTCCCAGAAACATTGGTAGAATTAGTACAGGCTATGTACAAGGACTCAGTTACTAAGTAAGAACAGTGTTCAGTCTCACAGAGGGATTGCAGATGGAGTGGGTGTGCACCAGGATTGAGCTCTGAGCCCACTGCTGTTCATACTGGTGGTGAACTACATTAACAAATAGGTCGGAGGGGACAGATCAACAAAGTTGCTGTATGCAGATGATGTGGCAATACAGGCAGACTCTGAGCAAGACGTTCAGCAAAGGATAGGGGAATGGAATGCAGAGCTGAAGGCACATGGGATGAAACTAAGCACAGATAAGGCAGTGGTGATGGCAGTACACTGGGGAAATCAGAAGACGCTTGGAATTGAGGTAGAAAGGAAGAAAATGTAACAAGTTAATAGCTTCAAGTATGTGGGAGGGGTGGTTGATGAGAAGGGAAGTCTGAATAAAGAAATCAAAGCTAGATTCAGAGGGCTGCAGCCAGCTAACATAGAGTATCAGGTGTGTCTATGACAGAAGAATGCCAAAGAAGCTGAAGAGTAAGGTGTACACGATAGTGGTGCAGCCAGTACTACTGTATGGCACAGAAACCTGGGCAGTAAAGGCAGAGCAGATGATAAAGCTAGAGGTGTTGGAAAAGAAGTGACATAAAACATATCTTATGGCTTCACTATTATAATCATTGCATGTTCTGTGTCCAGAACATTGTACAAAGATGAAAAAGTATCCTATTTAAAGTGCTTCTAATATTTTAGACTTTATGTATCTTGGTGGTGAAGTACCCACCATGCATCATGACCCTTCTGGGACAGGTGCTCAATCTGTTAGTAAAAGTAAGTCTAGTCTATGGGCAGTGATATGCATAAGGTCCATGCATTACCTGGGGTCCGTGAACTGCCTTTGCATAATTATCGGCCGGAATAGATCAATGAACACCTGTCCATGCAGCTCATGTATTCACAAGCTAACAATGCAGGTGCCTTACCCCGTATCTTGCATGCTTACAGATATGCATGATTGTGTAAAAAGGTATTATGAGGAAATTTTGGTGAACATGCAGGAATGGCAGAACAGAAAAATCAGAAAATCATTAATCATCATTATCTTTATCAACTCCCTTTTTCCCATTATCAACATGGGGTGGGGTGTCGTGTCAGCTGTTGCCATCTCTCGCGATTCAATGCCACTCTCCTGTCTTCTTTGAAACTCATGCCTGACTGTCTCAGATCTTTTCTTGCACAATCCATCCACCTCTTTGCTGGATACTTTCATTTCTTCTCGCTTTTTTCCTGTCTGTCCTGAATCTTTTTCATCAGATTGTCTTCTGCTTTTCTGAACATGTGCCCAAACTACTGTAATCTGTTCTTTTTGATCTTTTCTGCAATTGGATGAAATCATTGATTTGCATGGGTCATTTAGTCCCAACAATGTCAGTTGACACATACCATATAGGCCTGCTGCCTGGGAGAGTCATAGCCATGGAACTTCAAGGACTGTTCCTGTGTTGAGGGCAAACATTGTGGGTCACTTTAATGTGCCAGTCTCTTGTTGTGCCTATGTATATCAAGATGTGGCCATACCCCAAGATCCTGGACTGGATTATACTCCTCTACACTGTTCTCATATACTCTGACTCCTAGTCTTACTACTAATGTGCATCTTCATTCATCAGCCAGCAAAACACCTGAACATGTTCTTCAAAGAAGACATGCTAGATTTAGAACTTCCATCATCTTCATATATTCAGCATGGAAGACCAAGCTGAACTGTCTCAATTGCATCCATATCTCCAATGAAAACATATGATGTCTCTGATGTCTCTACTGCAAGAGTTCTGCCATCCTTGTCCTATGAGGAACTTGTTGTCTGTCCAAATGATAATGGCTGTGTCATAAATAGCCTATCCGAGATGGTTTCACTGATGATAATGTTGTATACTATAGGTACTCAGAATGTACAGCTCACCATACCTTGTGTGGATCATATCACTACAATATTCATAATGTTAGCAAACACATTAATTGGGGTCTATATTATTAACTCGAACATCCAGAATAGCGAATACAACTCTTTCGACACATAAACGTTGAGCTACAAATTCAGCGAACAACCAAACCATCGAACCTGAAGACATCAAATGTGTTTGTTGGCCAGCAGCGTGATCATGGGGATGAGGAAATTTATCCTTTTCCCCACTGTAGTGCAGTCTCGGAGTTGGTATATTTAAGTAGGGGGGGGGGGCACATCTGTTAATATAGTTTTATTTAGTTGGGTTTGACTTACCTGAATGGCACTTTTGAGGATGTAATACGTTCAATGTCTTCATTTTCGATTGTTTGGTAGTTCGCTTGATTTGCGGAGCGACGTTTATGTGTCGACGGAGTTGTATTCGCTTTTCTGAATGTTCGAGTTAATAATATAGACCCCATTAATTGCATACCATGTTCACATGTGACATGTATTGGTGCACAGTTTTCTTGCCTACCACGTCACTTGTGTCTGTACATACTCTGCTTGGTAATGATGTTTCTCACAAATTTCTTCCTCAATGTGGTGCTAGAACACTTACACTGCAGAATGTGAGGCCACCATACATGGATGTTATCTTACTATACATCATGGCACACACTGTTATGATCTGTGGTGTTTTCTCAGTAGTGTGTTGGAAGGCAGCCATAGATATACCCAAACACCTGAACAATGACTGTAGCAAATAAACATGTTTTGTCACCATCTGTGTCAGCTAGTATACATCTTTTTGCAGTATCCCATGGATTATTAAAGGGTATCATAATGAGCACTGTTAGGTATCCATACTGTCTCTGTGTATTAAGTGGTACTTTGGGCTATGTAAGCATTTGGAAATATACTCACCCACTAGATGGCCACATGGAATTTGTTCATTTGTAATGATACCTTCACATTTTCTACTAATGTGTGAACCATGCACAGGGTGCTGTACTGATTGTTGCAGAGTACGCATTCTAACAGTTTAAGGAATACTAGCCCTTATGGGTAATATATCTTACAGAATCTTCATGGAAGGGGATATTTACTCCAATGTGGATATAATCACTGACACAAAGCATTCTAGGAAGGGAATGTGTGTTGTACAAGCACTCCACAACTGCATGATACTTGTCTGGTATTGTCATAAATTTGATATAATTCTCAGTATTACTTTATATTTCTGCAGATCAAGATTCTGTAGTCAAGAGCACTCCTATGGTATCACTGTATGATGACAGAATATCCCAGATGTCACTGTATTCAGCAGCAAACATGCTTTAGTTGGAGGGGCACTGGATTTCTCACATGGTATGTGTTGACATATGGGGGGGTTGTAAATAATAGAAGTAAACCGAAAAGGAAAAGGAAAAACAAGACATTTTTGTTTGGTGCTGACTGCAGATCACCCAGACTACATGGTGGAACAGAATTTGGGAACCAAAGCCTGGTAGAGCAAGCACCAGAGTGATTACTAAAAGAGAAGATGATCCTAATGTATAAAGAAGTCTTCAAAATCAGTCACACTTTAGAGCATTACATCAAAGCAAATAACAAGAAAAACTATCAGAGGTAGTGGAAGCTCTCCCTAGACATTCTGATGATGTCAGCAGACTACAAATGAGTTTAAAGCTACATTGCAGTCCACAAGGCCACCCAAGAAGAACCAAAAATGAAGCTAATAGACTTGGAAGACAGGTCCCAGCATGAAAACTTGAGCTTCATGGGAGTGCCAGAGAAAGCTGAAGGGGACAACTGGATGAGATTTAACTGGACAGCTTTACCTAAAGATAAGTTGCAGGTAGAGTAGGCTCACAAGGTATATCTGCCAACAATAGTAGCCCAGAAAATACCATGGCCTATCATGGTAAAGCTTCAAGCTTGCAAACAAAAATAATTAATTTGCACAAACCTTTGGAAATTGGGTATTAACTTAAAATGGCAGCAAACTTTAAATGTGATGAATAATGATTACTCTAGATTTCCTAGGCAAGATGAAATCAACTAATCCCACCCATTCTGATGCACAGGAGCCTGCATCTCCAGTTCCGAATTCTGTACCTTGCGATTTTTAATTTGTTTTTTGCCCCTGATGGTGCCAAAACATACCTGGAAGCAGAAGGAGCAGTAGAGTACATGAAACAACAGCAGCAGAAAGTGACGAGTAGTGTGAATAGTGAATGGCAATTACAGAGACTAAACAGGTAATCAGCCAAAGACAGGGCAAACCCCAGGTATCCATTAAAGCCTTTCCCAGTTTTCCAGAAAAAAAAATGAAAGAGAAGCAGTACAGAGTGAAGGAACATACATGAAGACTAAAAGTGGATACCAAGGCAGGGTGCTCTGATAAGGATCGAACAGGGCAATCAGCCTATAATGGAGGTCAGATAAACACCCTTCCTCTACTCCTTTAAAATCATTCTGAAAGATTTCCTATCCAAAATTTGCCTCTGTTCTTGCTCTACCCCAGGATAAACTATATTTCTAAATATGAACAAGTATTACTCATACCTTATACCTCTTTACTCTCCCTTATATACTCACTTCTTTGCTTCAATCAAATTTTCTCCCCAAACTGTCTTTCTAAATATGCCATAACCCTGTTTTTTCCCTCACTTCATATTGCAATTTCTGTTTGTATCATACTAATGTTCCTTTATTTCCTCTATAAACTGGCTAAAATTTCTCTAAATATTAAATCGTTGTAAGTTGCATCTATTCTTAACCAATGTTTTCATATTATGTCTAATTTGATATAATTATTTTAATTGTAGATGATTTTGTATTATTTTTGGAGATTGTAAAATTAGTTTTCTTAACATGTTTTGTAATGCTTTGGAGTTTTTCTCCCAATGTTCCAGGTGAAAATGGGCAAATACAAATATAACAAAGGTATGGCATCTAGGTTTAAAGACGTCATTATTCCACTGTATTCAGCATTCATCAAACCTATCATTGAGTACAGTGTCTCCTTTGGTATGTACCTAACCAGGCGTATCCAACAACTGGAACATCCACAGAGGTTCCTCACTAAAAGAATACATGACATAATTAACATGTCCTATGCAGACCACCTCAAGGCCCTATCCCTGTATTCTGGCTCCTACAAACTGTTAAGGGGCGATCTATGCCTGGCATACAAGGCATTGTCAGACCCCACTCTGATGGACCTCCTGCATATCTGCAAAACAAGCAGTACCAGAATTAACCATTCTAGTAGGACCTGCTGGAGAGGTAGGTATGTATCCCAGATACTACCCCTTCTCTGGAACAGGCTCCCTATCCATGTGAAGCAGAGTCCTAACCCAATTCAAGTGTAACTTAGACAATTGGATGGGGAACAGGAAATTCATTCCTGGTTTGGCACCTATGTATCTAATGGACATGGGCAGCATGTAAACGGTTCATCTCCCAGACGCCTGCTTGTAAACATTTCGCCTTCCAAGCCCCTGCTTAAACTTATTAAGGGTACCAGAACTTGTCACAGATTTGGGATGCATGGCTAAGCTTTAAAAGACCCTTGTGGTTGTTAACCTAATACACACCTATCAGCCTATGAACCTATAGTCATTTGGGCTTTTCCGGTAATTAAATGTCAAAGAATAATAAATAAATACATAAATAAACATATATGAGACTTAAAAGTTACATTCCTTTCACAGGTATCTGTAAGTTTTCCCTTGGCATCACTTTTCTTATGAGGAATTGTGAACTACATAAACTTTTGAATAAATCTGCTTTGTGAACCTGTAAACCAGGTGTGATAACAAAAGTGCGATTAAAGTTTGTGGAACTATAATTTATTTTTGTGCAATAAATAGACTGTACTTTAAGGCTAAATATGCCCTGGATGGACAGGATACTGTATTTAAATGTAATGCTCTTTTCACTAAATTTCTGTGACTGAATATCTGTCAACTGCTTAATACAAGAGGTAGAACAGAAGCTGGTCTATGCTGTGACTTACACCAAGCATTTCTTTCACTCCTTTTGGAGATTTGAACTGTTTAAACTTTGGACAGTGCAGCTGTATGAAATGTAAGCCTGACAATTCAATATTAATGACCTTAAGGTTCATTGGAACTACAATCTACTGGGGTAAAAATAAATAGGCCATAAAACTAAGAATGGACATACCCAGGTTGGGCACATAAATGTTACATCTGTAACTTTAATACTTCTTCCACTGAATTTATATGGTTATCTGGTATTTGTCAGTTGCTAAGCACAAGAAATGAAGCAGAAGATGGTTTACTCTGAGGCTTACTTCAAATATTCTTCTTGCTCTGTAATAATAAGTGACTGGTATAAAGGAGGGTAGAAAATAAGAAAAAAGACTTGTGGGAGGGAAGCGGCACTGAAAATAAAACAGTTAAGAAAAGTTCACAGGGATGAGGGTAATGAAAGGTTAGAAATATAATTTTATTGGTAGTGTATTATTTAATCTTCAGATTTGGGTACAGCCCTCTGAGGCACAGACATGGGTATGGATGTAGGTTAAACTATAAAGTAATATTGTGCCAGGAGCAGATCAACAGAATAGAAAATGGAAACATATACACATGAGCAGTAGGCATTGGAACACATACAATGAAATGGAAATGGTAAGGGAGGGAGGGGATGGAGGGGAGGAACGAAAAGTTGAGTCGATGAATATTCAACAAATACTATCAAGTGGTAACCCTGGAGATTCAGGCACATTTTGTCTCTTTTCCATTGTATGTAATTATGTGTTGAAATTGTTTTATTTGTTTTTGTTGACAAAAAGGGGGAAAACATTCACAGTTCACATGACATGAGGATGGAACTCTAAGAAGCACAAAGACGAAAAATCTAAAGAAGGTTATGGGGGTTAACATTCTAGATGGAAAATCCAATGGTGTCTTTGAACTTGGGCATGGGATTTTATATCATTGAGATGGGAGAATACGCAGATGAAATACATGTCACCATTAACCTATTGTCATAGAATGCAAATGGATTGTTGAGTGAAGATAAAAAAAGAAAGGGTTCTTGGCTCCAGAAGGAAAACATGAGCATGAGTATCAAGGATTTATACATAACAGTAGTAGGGTAGGATACTCAGCAGAATGCTTTGGATAGAGTATTCATTTTAATTAAAAAATGTCTAGATTTAGTGAAAGAAGAGGAAAAGCAGGACAAACAAGGTAGATGTACTATGGTGATGGAAATCTGGTCAGGAGTGAGAATTGCATTGGTATCTATCTGCCTTCATTCCATAATTTACAATAAATACTACCCAAGAGATTCTCAGGGAAATAGCAGCATCACTGCAGGGTTTGGAAGTCCTAGTGGGAGAATGAAACTTGCTCTACAATAAAACAAAAGTTTCAAGAGAACCAACACTGGAGGGAAGGGTGATTTTCAGAGAATTACCTAAAAGATTTTGACCTAAAAGATATATTAAGAGCCAGAGTGAAGGGTTAAAATTCACCTATTTTGCCCTTAGGTATGGCACCTGGTCCAGAAATTATAAAGGTTATATAACCAAAGAACATGTATTTTGATACTGGGTTGTGAAACAAATTGATTTTGCTTTCTGACCATGCACCACTTCAGGTACAAATAATAAGTAGGCTACTTGATTTTGGGAACCACACTGACACTTTCCAACCTACTTGCTTAGGAAGACTCAGGTTAAAGATTTGATAGACAATTTGCTTCATGAGAGGCTTGATGTGGGAACATGTGTAGAAATAGATAACTTGAGCTTGGATCATTGTAAAAGTGAAATTGGAAAGTTGGTTGCATTCAAGGCTGACACCATATGGGAAAATATAATGTGCTATACAGGAAGGCATTAACTCAACTTAATGTCCTACAACAACAACAATTGAAAATGCTAGTAGAGGAAACTGAAGCACAAACAGAGGGGTTAGAAAGACAAGTTTGGGAACATATAGATAGGCTAAATAAAGACATGACTATGGCACTGCGATGTCAATACTTTCATACCAATCCTAAACGGACATAAATGCTGGCCTTGAAAGTTAGACAACAGAGAGTTACCAGGATGAATATTCACTTAAGACTGGGAAATTAAAGCAGAATCCAGACATAATTATTCAAATTTTGGTTGTCTATTATACTGAACTCTATCAGCATAACCTTGAAATTGAACATAAACCATGGGTCACAAGAAATGGATGAAGAGGAGTAGCAGCATTGAGAAATTCATCATCCGTCTTCTGGCAGAAGGTGTTTACCTAGTCCAACTGAGTCGGGAAGCACTCCAAGGAGCTCACAAAATTAGGTCAATTATTGGCTAGAAGGCACTGGAATCAGTTTTCAAGCTTTTTTCTGCTATAAATCAGGAGAGTGTACAAGGTCCTGAGCTCTCTTCAAGAGAGCTCTGCAATGCCTTTCAAATGTCTCATCTGCATCCAGAGACATGCAGGCTAAGATAAGAATATTTTCTTGATTTACTGCACTCATACTTCATTCACACCATGATAGCTACTGTTTTTGAACATTTTTAAAGCATTTATTTAATTTTCTGGCAAAAATCATCATTTCTCTCTTTGTTGGCTTTTTCTAGTTCTGTTTGCTTCCAGACTGACTTGCATAATGGCAAATTAGCCAGGGACTTAATTCTTTAATATTTGTTTATTCTTTAATCGGCACTTGACAGCTACTTTTCTCTGTGCATTTACATTAAGAAATTCCAGGATCATCCATCTTGTGACAAAAGGTGTTACCAGGTCTCTCCGAGTTGGGAAGCACTCCGGGGAGCTTAAAGCAAGCTCATTTATTGGGTAGAGGGCATAGGAGACAATTTTCAAAAACAATTCTGTGGCAGTTAGCAGTACAATGTATAATATGAAATGCCTAGACAGTAACATTTTCCTAAAAACTTAGGAATAGGTCTGAAACCTGTTAGACAGTGTGGCATTGCGTGTAATTAAGCTTAGAGTATCTAGCTTGTGCATTGAATAGCATTAGCATATCCTAGCACTATACAACATCTTCCCCTTAACCCCAGAAACTGCCATAGCAGACCCTTGTCAAACTCAATTCTTAATCCTAAACAGCCATATTACAGGGATGGACAACATGGATATGCAATTTCCTAATGTTTCTGTGGCCAGCTTGATAGAGTTGGGCATCCTGTGGCAATGTAGCAATTGTCTCAAGTTCTCTGACAACCAGTTAATCATTAAAGAAAATACAGTATGTGAGAGATGTAAAAAGAAAACTTCCTTGGAGGCAAATTATCTCTCATACAAATGAACAAATGAGGTTGTCAATGATACAAATACTACATATTTCACAAATACTGCTCACCACACACACAGATTTCCTTAGGTTGAGGTGCTTTAAATAAATCTTCCCAAATCTCAAAGTCCTCCAAAGCCACCTAACAGGAATACTGCTCGTCAGCATTCACAAAAACACACACAAAAAGAAACAACAAACAACTCACATAAGCTTACACCCAATGGTCCCTCAAGAGCAAAGCCCATAAGACAAACATGTACTTGACCTAATATTTTTGTCATTGGGGATTCCCTTGTGTGCCACATCGCTGCTCCCACCCATCAGGTTAGAAAAGGAGTCAAGATCCCCAATATCACAAATGCACTTAAGTCAGTCCACCTCAGGTACCAATATGATTCTATCATAGTCCATGTGGGTGTAAATGACCTGAGACATACCTAACTGGACTATATGAAAAGAGACATAATGGATCTCTTGGAATATGTGTCACAGACAGATACGAGCCTTGCACTGAGCAACATTCTACCTTCACCAAGGATGATGCCATAGTATGAATATGAAATGACTGATTTTAATAACTGGCATAGTTTCTGGTATCTCTCCAGGGAGATTCAATATCTGTCAGCATGGGAGTACATGGTCAATAGACCATGTTGCTTTGCCAGTGATGGGCTGCACCTATCTCCCCAGGCTTTTAGATATTAACTAAAACTTTATTCACCCCTTAGATTCTTTTATAGGCAATGCCAAAAAGACAAAACTACCAATATAGTGAAACCTTAAGGCACTGCTGCACAATGCTAAGAGACCTAAACAAGAAACTCCACACCCCTCAAGCCCTCTTTACTCTGGAGAATGTAGACATCTGTGCCATGACCAAGACATGGTTTAAAGACATAGAAAGTACTCCGGCAATGCAAGGCTGCAATGTCTTCCTCACATTTATACCAAGAACAGCACAGACTGGGGACAAAGGTGGAGGTATCTCAATCTACGTTAGTAACAAACATACCTCGAGGTTGGTTAAGTAGGATGATATCATGGAGCTCATCCATGTGCATATCACCATAGATAAGGTCCATCTCCATATCATGGCTAGATACAGGTCCCCATCTATGCCCCTAGAGTCTCATGACTCTTACCTAAACCTACTACAGATGCTCTCCATCCAAAAACACCTTATTCATGTGTGATTTTAACTTCCCCTCTGAAGAGTGGGAACCTTACACTACATCAGATTCACAGGTGCAACACTTTCTGAACTTTATTGACATAAACACCCTGGAACAGATAGTGCATGGTACAACCAAACAATCAAACATACTGGATCTGGTACTCTGCAACAAGGGAGAGCATTGCAACACTCTTCCCTCCCCTCACATGTCACATCCTCACCAGTAATTAGTCTTTTTGTTTTATCATTTGTATGACAGTACGACTTATAATTTCTTTATCTCTGCTTTTGTACAGTTGATGTCATTTTCAAATACTCAAGTTTTACCTTTCATATTGCATAAGCTTTTTCTTTACTGGACTTATTTGTGATTTTCTAGCTCATAGAGATGTGAGACAGATATTAGTTATTTGTTTTTCAGATACATGAATTGGACCACCAGCACCCTTTCAGTCAAGTGTCTGACCTAATATCAAGTAATCTTAATTCTACAAATACATCTGTCTTAATACTGTTTGATACAATGAAAGGTACCATCCTGACAAAAGACTCCTCTGGGTAGACTATAGGATACTGGTTAGAACAGCCAAAATCAGACTATGAACTAACTTTGGGCTCCTAAAAACAGAGGTGGCTAACTTCACAGCACCCATGCAAATAGAGAATAGTTGTATGACCACCGAATCATACACCAATGCACTGTACAAACATGTACACAAATGCATGGATCTCGCCATACCCAATAGAACCAAGACACTCTCCTCCAAAAAAAGGAAGCCAATCTGGTGGTCCCCTGCCATAAACAAACTCTACAACAGAAGGAGGAATCTGATGTGGAATAAGGTGAAGTCCCAAGACTGGATAAACTCCCTTATCAGCTTCAACAAAAAGTTGAGATCCCTCATCAAATCATCTAGAGCTAGCTACGAAAATAGAATTGCAGCAGATAGTAAAGACAACCACAAGGCCTTCTATAGTTATGTAACGAATCTTCACGGCAATACCCAAATTTGCTCTGAGCTACTGCACAATGGTACCTCCTATACGGAGCCAACAGATATTGCCAATATACTGGCCAACAGATTCAGTGCCAACTTTACCCCTCCTTCCCCCAAAGGACCAATCATAATACCAGTAGATTGCCAGGCACCCAGGATTACTGCTGCACAGGTTAAAACAGCACTGTCCAAGGCCATGGATACAGCTTCTATGGGTCCTGACAATATCCCTGGCTGTGTTCTACATGAGCTACAGAGTGAACTGGCACCTCACCTCTGTGCCTTGTTCAATCACAGCCTCACCTCAGCTTTGTCCCTGCTGAATGGTGCACTGCTACAGTCATCCCTCTCCACAAAGGAGGAGTGACTACAGACCCTGGGAACTATTGCTCCATTAGCCTGACAAGTGTGATATGCAAAGCTATGGAACGCATCATCATGGACCTAATAAACAAGGATATAGGGAATCTCCAAACTCTGGGTCCTAAACAGTTTGGTTTTGTGAATGGTAGATCATGCCTGCTCAACATGGTCAACTTCTTTGAGTCAGTCGCCAGAGCTGTGGGTGAAGGCAAGGTGGTTCATATAGCCTACCTTGATCTAGCCAAGGCTTTTGATACCATTCCCCACTCAGGAATCATAGAAAAACTCACTAAGCTAGGCATCAGCCTTATATCACTGGGTGGATTGCAAACTGGCTCACAGATAGAACCCACAGTGTGAAAGTAGCTAACTCCAAGTCAGACTGCTGACCAGTCACAAGTGGAGTCCCACAGGGATCGGTCCTGGGTCCTCTCCTGTTTGGTATCTACTTCTCAGAAGTCCAAGCCAACACGAAGGGACTCTGGCTGACAACGTTTGCAGATGATTGCAAGTTGGGAGCCATTATTAACTCCCCAAGTGATGTTGACATCCTACAGAAAGGCCTCTCTGAGACCAACGACTGGTGTCAGAACCATGATCTTAAGCTCAATGCCAAAAAATGTGTTGTCATCCCCTTTGGGAAAACCCAGTTCCCATTAATTACCACATCGATGGTAGTCCACTGAACACAGACAGCGTTAATAAGAGATCTGGGAACACAGGTTGACAGCAACCTCTCTTTTGACCACCACATTGCAACTGTGTGTGGCATCTCATTACTAAGGGTTTTGCATCCAGGAAGAAAGAGGTCATTGTCTCCCACTACTCTTCCCTCATTAGGCCAGTCATCAAGTACAATGTCCCATTTGGCATGTACCTCACTAGACACCTGCAACAACTGGAAAGGCTGCAAAAGTACCTCATAAAGAGGATCCTAGGCCTTAAATACTTGCCATCTATGGACAGACTAAAAAAACTCCAACTATTCTCTGTCCCATATTGCCTACTTAGAGGCAATCTCTGCTTGACTTACAAGGCCATGTCTGACCCAGCTCTGTTAGAAATGCTACATCTAAAGAAGTCCCAATCCCTCCACACCACATGCTCATAGACCTCAACCTCATTACCACAATCAACAGAACATGTTGAAGAGACAGGTTCATAACCCAGAGACTGCCCATGCTATGGAATAGACTTCCCATACATGTCAAACAGAACACCTCACTAGATGTCTTCAAGAGAAATCTTGATGAGTGGATGGGAAATAGAAAATTCACCCCAGGGATCACTCCAGTGGCTCTACTCAACAGAGGCACTGGGAAGTAAGGTCAGGTGGCATGATGCCAGGGTAATCTTATGGGCTAGGCTTGTAAAGGCTCCAGGGCCATTAGCCTAGTACACACCTATGAACCTATGAATGTATGAGAATTTAGTTGACCCATCTGACAGTATTAGTTAGGTTTTTTGTTAGCTTGTTTGTTGCATTCAGTGCCAATACATTCTTAATGAGGTGATGTGCAGTCATTTAAAGGTAGACAACTACATCATGAACTAGAACATTGCCTTAGTCCTCAATATTCCACATCTCTAGTTCACTAAGAGCATTACATTTCTAAGTGATATTGCATTTAAGAAGACTGATGTAACTGTTAATATTTTAATTCTCTAATTTGCATTCCCTGATACAATAATAAAGTTAATTGCAAGATTATTTGAAGGATCAGAGACAGGAATTAAAGTACGAGGGTATTTCTCTGAAAAGCTGTGTTTGAAAATAGGAACTTCTTTGGGGTCTCCACTTTTCTCTCTGTTATTTGCTTTATATTTAGAGCCACTGGCAAAGAAGATAGGGTACTCGGAAATTCAAGGATATAATTGGTATGGTAATCAGGAAAAGTTGGCTTTATTTGCGGATGACATTAGTTTGTATATGATAAATCCAGAAAAGGGCATGTCTGTGTTGTGGAGTATTTTGAGACAGTTTCAATGAAGATAAAACAAAGGCTATAGCAATAGCACATACAATTCATTTCAGCAATGCCCATATTCATGAAGACATAATAAGATGAAGTACTTCAGTGTATGGATTAAAATGTTTTCTGTTCTGGCAGCTAAGGATATGAGGGAAATGACTAAACAAAAGATAGAATGAAAACTGAGAAACTAGAAGCTCTTGTTTATGGATAATGAATAGTATGATACAAGATGTGACAATATTTTAGTCCCTTTAGTTTTATATATAGGTCAGGCATATTTATATTAACCACAGGTGAAATTGTGGACAATAATTAATAATAATTTGAAGTAATTTATTTGGGTGAGAAAAAGGGCAAGAGTTAAGTAGGATACATTGATCCCCCCCACAGAGGAAGGTGATTTAGCATTACCTGATATGTATGAATATTTTATAACTATGTAATTAAGGGTCATATACATAACACAAGCAGAAAGTTATAAACCAAAGTGGAAAGAGATGATGATGAAGCAGGGAATTAATTCTAGAAATAAAATGAGAGTAGCATGTTGGATGTAGATCCTTAAGGAGAATAACATTAATTATAGAGTATTATATTAATAAAGTTACAGAAAGTACTTTAAGAACCAAGTCAATACAGGAATAGACAAAGGAGATTTTTCCACTGAGGATGACTACAAGTAGGGATCCAGAAAATAGACTAAATGGGACTATAATTTATGGAAGAAAATAAAGATTTTGGGAGAAAATAACTAGGGAAAGAAAGGTAATAGAGAGGGATGAGTCTAAGCAAAAATTTGCACTTCAGGTTAGAGATTGCCTTCCCTACCAGGGATTGATAATGGAGTATAGGCAAACAGAAAGGGATAGGGGAGCCCTAAGTCAAAGACAAAATCCAGCAGTCAAACGAGAGATAATTAGTATGGCATATAAAATATTGCATGATAACTGTAAGAATCAATCAGAGGAGGTTAGGATTGATTGGAAAGAGAGAAAAGGAAAGCACTTTACAAAGGAACAATGGAATGATACATTTATGGATCCCAGTTAAGCAAACAAAATACAGAAAGTTTAGAATCTTTGCTTGGAAGTGTTTGCATCGGAATTTTTATACCCCAAGTAGACTTCAAAGAATTTTTCTTCAGATTGCAAATGCTGGGGGTGTGATCGGAAAGAGAGAGAGAGAGAGAGAGAAATAACTGGGTAGATGTTTTCTAAGAGTGTGTTGAACTGATATATTTTAAATACTCTATCAAAAATATTGGAGAGCAACTTTCTGTAACAAAGGAAACAATTGTTTGAACTGGGACACAGTATCTGAACTGCCATGACATTTTAAGGCCTTATTAAGTTCAATGCATTTGAATGCCAAAAAAGCAATTGCTAGAAACTGCAAATGAAAATCTAAGCCAGCTGTAACTGAAGTATTAAATATTAAATATTGTTAAAAAAAGAACAGGAAGTGAGATCTTTAGAAAAGGGAAAGACCAAATTACTTAAATGGAAGTTGTGGGAATGATACATGCAGAATAATGTTCAGGAAGAGGAGAAGTGAGATTTATGAGAAGGCAGGAATTGTGTACTGTATGTAATGTTGGACAGCATGACAGTTATAAAGAAAGAAAACATATATGTACTGTAAAATGCATGAAAAAAGCATTATTATGGTTTGCTTTCTTTTCTGTTAATGTATGTCTATGTCTTAAGTGATAATTTAATGAAGGTGGTTAAAAAAGTTTTAATTCTCTTAAAATGTTTTCTGCCATGTTATCAAAGTATTTTCAGCAATTTAAATCTTTTTCATCTGGTCACAACAAGTACATTTAGATGTACTTAAGTTTGGCTTCTTTTCTGCCTGCTAAGGGTGGAAGGAAGCTGATGCTTTAGAAAATAAAATTTTACTTGAAACAGCTTTTCTGTAGTAATGAATAAAAATGTGTGTAATACTCTCTATGCTGTAGCAGAGAGGATTCCTAGTATTTATAACTGTGCCTATATTATGCAACATATTAATGTTTCAGATCTGCAGGGTACAGTGTTACATTTATACATCTGGACTTGCTGAAGGCATACTCTTATGTAAAGATGTGTTTTCCAAGATCAAAAACTTCTTTATTTCTTCCTGAATTTCAAGTTAGACCATGTTAAGTGGTAGAGCTATGCCAAATGGAAAATATGACAGAATAATGCATCAGAATTCTCCAGAGTTTGTATTACTGTATGGATGGGATACTTATTCATCAGAGGAGGCACACACCTACATGTATGCAACATAAATATACATAGGTAGTTTAAGCACTCACTAAATCAACTAATGGCATGTGTTTTGGATGTGCAAGAAAACTGAAGTACTTGGAAAAACTTTGATGGACTCTAGCAGAAAATGAAAACTCCATGGAGAAGGTACTCCAAGCAGAAAATAGACAATTAAACCAAAATCCATGAAAGAGATATGTTCCCTCACTGTGCCACCCAGACCTAATTTAGGTGTTACTACTTTCCATTTGCTGTGATGACAAATGTCAGGATGGTTCTTAGATATCTCTTATTAATACTGGAGCTTGGGACATGTAAGGTGATCATGGTTCTGAAAGATGTTTATTAGTGGATTCCAGTTTTAAAACTGCAAATAGAGCCAGATTTTTTTTATTTATTTATTTATTTAACATTTGTTGACCGGGAATGCCTTACTAGGTTCCACAGAGCCTGTTTTCAGTGGAGGCCAGGGGAGAAATGCTCCAGATCCTAGTTAAACGAAGCCCTAAGCAAGGTAATGGACAAGCTCCCCACCACCCCACAGCCATTTCATAGGCCCATTACTTGGCCCTTTCTCCAGTTACCATAAACACTGTTAATACCTGTTACTGTGCATACTAAGAATTTTCTTCTTTACTTTTAGAATGATTTTGAGCTGGATGTGGCAGAGTTAAAGATGTTAGGATTTACACTGGGTGTGATGAGGGTGGACAGGATTAGGAATAAGTATATTAGAGGTTCAGCCCAGGTTGGAATGTTTGGAGACAAAGCCAGAGAGGCAAGATTACGTTGGTTTGGACATGTGCTGAGGAGGGATGCTGAGTATATTAGGAAAAAGATGCTAAGGATGAAGCTACCAGGTAACAGGAAAAGAGGAAGGCCTAAGATAAGGTTTATGGATGTGGTGAGAGAGGACATGCAGGTGGTTAATGTGACAGAGCAAGATGCATAGGACAGGAAGAAATGGAAACAGATGATCCGCTGTGGTGACCCCTAACGGGAACAGCCGAAAGAAGATGATGAGTTTTAAAATGATTACAGAGATTTGGATTTAATTTTAAAGTTTTTTTCAAACTTTATAGCACAAATATCGATGGGCATTTACAAAGCAAACAAAACATTCTCACAATGAAAACAGAGTTAGAATGAGCAACAGTAAATTTATCTTCCTTTGAAATTCTTGAAAATGCATCTGGTTTCTGGCTGTTTTCAAACCATGGTCCCTCCCCGCACACATTTCTAGGACTATGTACAAATGCATGTCTTCTTACAGTCATCTTTCTAATTGTTTTAAGTTATATTTCTTGTTTAATACATCAATATTTGTTAGAGAGTGTTTAAAATTTGTAGTTTTGAACATTTTTCTAAGTAAGCAGTGAAACAAAATGTACAAACCAATATTGATATAAGTACCCATTTTAGAACATTTCAGCCATAAAAAGGGCACTCAACCTGCTGTCATTCTAATCTACCAATATCCATACTCAACAACTGCAGCAACTTTATTGACTGTGTACACATCACATGTCTGATTGTAATAAAATGATCGCAGCAAAGTATTCCAACTTGCTTTATACAAATGCACAATAATCCTGCAAAGGTAGACTAATGATTTTTTTTAACTTTATCAGCTCATCAGGGTCATTTTTATCCAGAGGCATACCCCCAACCCAGCAATTATAGCTGCACTGTTGACTGCATCCTTCTCAGATGACAACATCATTAATAATAGTGATCAAAGTCACATATTTCAAATTTGTTAAAAACAAGCATATACAGTAGTCAAAGTATTCTGACTTAATTCACACACACAGATACACATGCATGCACACACACATGCACAGACATGCACACACACAAACACACATGCACTCTAGCCCTGCCAAGCAATATTAAAGATGGTTTAAAAATGACCAGATGATAACAGCATAAGGTACCTCTATCCACAGAGAGCCCCCATCCCCACCAGCACTTTTAGCTACTTTGTTGATTTTGTATACCTTTTAATGTTATTAAAAATAAATTACATGTATTTAATTGCTAGCTTTAGATGAACTACATGAACTTGCATAAAGATCACTACCATCATACCATACGATTCAGCCATGTGTAACACAGTTTAAATAGAAGAGTATTTATTTATGAGAGCATTAGAAATATTAACCACCTGATAAATTATGCTAAGTCAATATGCATGATCTTGCAGAAATAAAAGTTAGCGGAATAATTCCACATTAAAAAAATTATCTGAACAATTCCACATTAAAGAGATTACTAATACAGAGGTCACTGCTGGCAAACAACTTAGCATTTCATTGCTTAATCTACAAATGCAGTGCCTGCTGCCCTTGAAGAATACATTTCCTATGTTACATTAAAAATGTTTTGCTGGTGATATTGCCTCAACATTTTCTTTTTCATTTTTAAACAATTTTATTGAATTATTACTTGTGACATAGGCACATTTACATGTATATAAAAGTAATCAAACTGTATTAACAAGTTATTGAATACTTTATGTAATGTTGATTAGGTTATGATATATAACAATATATGTGAAGCATAATGTTTGTTAATTGCCACAATATTTTCTGAACAAGATCAGTTATGCAATAATAAATGGCTGGCAAAAAAGAAATTTATGAAATATAGAAATAATCAATAAAAGGTTCATAGTTATTAGGCATGCAGTCATGGAGACCATTAGGAGATTAGTCCAAATTCCTAATCACTCCAAAGCATTGTCTGGTCAAGTGACTTGCTCAGTGTCACACAGAAGTAATTGAAGGTAGAAAGAGTCAAAACCTGCACCGTTGCCACAAGAAGCACCTCATTACAAGTCAGAGCTTTAGTCATCCACACTAACTGCCAGAGTAATAATTTTTAACTAAATGCAGCCAGAGTAACAACTTTTAACTAAATGTAGAAATCTTTTATAATCTGACCTAGTAGAGAAGATTGCATCACAGTAATATGCAACAGTAACTACATAATGAATTCAAAATATCTGATATTTCTAATCACCTCTCCAAATAATACAAACTATGTGACCTGACAAATATCAACACCTTTGCAGTTGCTGGAGGCTGTAAAGAAGGTACTGCAAAAATCATCACCATCAGCCCTGTCTTCTCATTTTTACATGGCTCCATGGTGTCATGTCAACTGTCTCCATCTCTTTCTGTTCAATGCCATTCTCCTACCTTCTTCAGCATTCATGCCTGCCTGTCACAGGTCTTCTTTCACATAATCCCTCCATCTCTTTGCTGGATGCCTTTGTTTCCTCTTGCCTTCTTCCTGTCTTTCCCAAATCTTCATAACCAGATTGTCTTCTGCTTTTTTTGCATATGTGCCTGAACCACAATAATTTGTTCTTTTTTACCCTTTCTGAAATTGGAGCTACTTTGGTTTCTGTTCCTATGTCCTCATTTTTTCATTTTTCCCACAGTGTGTATCGTACCACCCATCTCAGTCAGTTCATCTCCATTGCCTCTAGCTTTCTCAGCTACTCTGCCTGTACTGCCCACAATTCTGTACCATACAGTAGTACTGGATGCACCACTGTTCTTGTACATCTTACATTTCAGTAACTTTGGCATTCTTCTATACTTCTATACTACACCTAACACTCTGTGCCAGCTGGCTGCAGCCCCTCTGATTCTAGCTTTCACCTCCTCATTTAGACTTCCCGTTTCCTTAACCATCTCTCCCAGATAAATGAATATGTTAAACTGTTCCACTATTTTCCATTCTATCTCATTTCTCATCTTCTTCTGGTTTTCCCCATTTGCTGCCATTATAACTGTATTATCTGCACTTAGTTAATCCAATGTGCCTTCCGTTTTGCATTCTGTTCCCCTATCCTTTGGTGTAGTTCTTGCTTAGAGACTGCATACAACAACTTTGTTGATCTGTAGAGACTACCAGTAGTAAAGAACTGCAAAAGTATACTACTAAAATGCAGCATGTTAGACTGTACTATACAACCCAAGCCTATAAATGAATTAATTCTTCACTGCAATGAATAAAGCAAAATAATTAAAGATAATATAAATGCTGCATTAGCTTCTGTTCAACGATCCACATGTAACACAAAAATCAGAAATGATACTGCATACAACATACTGTTTTTTGTTTTCTTTTTATTTGGAGAGGATTTACATGCTTGCAGGACATCTACATCTCATTCTGACCACTTCATGTCTTCTCTATTATCAAGAATACCTATCCCCTCTGACATCACTTAGTACACTTATGATCTACCTGAATGGCTAGTAATGCTGTATCATTGCAGCATATACCTCCAGAGCAACAGGCCCTCAACTGTGGACAAATAGGGCCTTATGCAGAGTAATGAATCAGACCCCTGCCAGGCCTACCAATATCTCATTACTTGTCTGTTTATGCCTATTTACCATAAACACTGTTCAAACTTGTCAGTGTGCATACTATTTTCTTTTACACTTTTAGAATTAGCATAGAAATTTGGATTTCATTTAAAACTTTTAATTCAAATTTTGCACAAACAAAAAACACTAGCAGCTATTTTCAAAACAAGACACTCTCACATTTTAAAAGGGACTTCCAATGAAAACAATAAACTTAGTCACATTTGGTAAAAATGTATCTGATAACTTATTGAGCTGCAAGACACATGCTTGGATTCATACTCAAATGGCTTACAGTGATGTACTAATTACCCTCTATGTGAAGGATGTGAGAATTCACAAGACAAATGTGTAACACATATGCTAACAGTCTGGTACAGCCCACTGGCACAAGTGTTCCTTTTCTAAAGCAGACCAGAATTACTGTCTAGTGATGTAACTTGGCAGAGTCACACAGAAGGCAAATGAAGACTGAGGTTAACACAGAAGGCAAATGAAGACTGAGGGTATCAAACCTTATACTATAGAAAGCAGCTCTTTAACAGCTCATAGCCTTACTCATCTGTACCAAATGACAGACAAAATGTTGTAGCCTAAACACAGAGTCTAAAAAAAAAAAAAGCTAAATTAAACTCATAGAATTTGTACTGTACAAATTATTCACATATAAATAATAAACACAGTCAGCATTCAACAGAGCAAGGAAACTAAGGATCACATCCAAGAAGCGTGACTCATATCATGATAATCCTGTACTACAGCCAGCTTTCTTCCTTTACACTATAATTACTGTGGTTCAAGGCTACTTATTAGGCTTGTAGTAGAGGATATGACTGAGGAGCCCTTCCCAAATTTCCAATTGTCCCTGTGATGCCCGTGCACTAGCCCAGTAATCAAGGAGCCTCAATCCTCACCACTAACACCAGTGAGGGACATCCACATTGGGAAGGATAACAAATACACACACAGTAAAGAACAATTTCCCTTAAGAGCACACAGAGATCACAGTCAGTCTGGAGCTGGTTTCTCCCTTTCTCTCCAGATCCCCAGTAAGACTCCCCACTGACACATAGAGTGGGGTCCTTAGCCAGGGTCCCAAACCAAGTTCTCCTAGCACTCTCTTTGTCCAACCAGTGCTTTGTGTCCCTGCCCAAGTAGCTGACACACACACACACACACACACACACACACACACACACACACACACACACACACACACACTTTGAGATATGATTTATATACAACCTCACAGACACTCTTGGAGAAGGCTGGCACAGGTCACTAGCTGTGCCCCTTCTGTCCAGGCTATAAGGTAGTAATCACTGCCACCAGGACCCTTACTTATCAGCTACTAAAAAGGCCCTTACCAAAGGGTGTCCAATTATTACTGTGTAATATTATTATCCGATTAGTAAGTGTGACGAACAGCAAGACTTATTTGGAGTGGCTTTGTACAGTAATACTATATACATGCAATGTACTCTAGAGCTTAAATTATCTCTACATAAAACAGCCACAGTTGAAAGGTTTAAAAATATTTAATAAATAATAAAAACACAAGACAAATCTCCACAATTCAACACAGTGCTAGTCAAGCGTTCAGCGATCACAGGAAAATGCTTAAAAGAATACAGTAGAATAGTTCTGACATTAATACAGAAAACAGCTAGACTAAACATACTATTTTCTATCTATATCTAAGAGAGACACTAAAGTATAAGATCCTACTTGCATACACACAGAGCAAAGCAAGTTCTGGTGAGTGGTCAGTTCTGAAGACAAATGCAAAATTCTCTCTGTCTCTGAGAAAGTCCTTCAAATTGATAATACATCCTGCTGACTCATTTTAGATTACATTATTCTTAACAATTCTCTGGCTTCCCAGGCTAACAGAAACTCTACATTAACATTTCTTAGTAAGCTTGCACCTAGTCAGGAAACTACAGCAATTAAAGGCATTATATATGTAAAATCTAGCAAGTAGCTCTAGTTTCAAAACAATAGAAAGAATCTAGTAGTTCAGACACCACATCTCTGAGCCCTGAGATCAAAACAGTCATAAAATTCTTGACTTATCAGCTTTCTTACAGCAGAGTGCACTGTTGTTACATTTTTGCAGTTCAACTTCCAATACAGTCTTTTCACATTTAAGAGAACAAGCATGTGACTTATATTAATATTTACAAATGACAGAATTATCTACAAAATTCTATCTAGCTAGGCTGGCAGCCTTCACACGTCTTCACAGTCCCAAAGTACTGTCTGGTTGGGTGACTTGATCAAGAACAGGACACAAATTGGAGGTACAAATCAGAGATTTTCTGCAAAACTAGAAACAGATAAGGGCAGACCAATCTAAATCAATTAAAAAGTTAACAGAACATCAATGGAGACCTGTCAGTAGCAGTTGTTAGTATGGAGGACTAAGGCTCTAAATTCTGGTACCTAAGGTACAAGGTTTGAGGCTGAGCAACTTACTTAACAAACCCATCCTGTCTACTGATACACACACACACACACACACACACACACACACACACACACACACACACACACACACACACACACCAGTTCATGTACCTCAGCAGAAAAAAAATCAGTGGTTCAGTAAAGAGATCCCCCATCCCTAGATTCATGCAAACTGCAGTATTTCACACAAGGTTCAGACTGTGTAGCTCTCCAGAGGGCTCCTGTACCTGCAAACCACCAGCTTTTTAGCAAGGTGAAGAGATCCTCCATCCTGGTATAAACAGCAGTTGCTTAAGCAAAAAGATCCTCCATCCTAAGCAGCAATCTGATATTTTAATCTCTTTGCCAATTCCCTGGATATCTTACATGTGTGAGACAGCTCTTTCATTAACCCAAATGCAAGTCAATGAGACTGAAGCTGTTGCACACCAAGGAGCAATGTCTGTGACATTCAGACTTTTTTTTTTTGTTAAAGCAGTGAATGTTCATATTTTTTTTAATCAATGTTCTGTGTCTGCCCCCCCCCCCAGTTAGCAACAGGCCCTAGGCAGATGTCTGGGGTGCCGGGTGCTGGATCTGACCCTGGCTGCATATGAGATGTCTCAAACTTCACACTGAAAATCAGCACTTTCAGTTTGTAGTCCTTCCATTTAAATAGGTTGTTTTCCATCTGAATGGTCCTGGTGAGGATGGCTTCTTAGCTGAGAACCATTGTTCTATGCCTTGATGACTTGTCTCTTGGAGGATCAGTTGTTAGAGAATTTGAATATAGTGATTCCCTTTCAGTACCCAATGGGTTTCAATGTCAAAGGAGAAAAACTGAGTATTTGCCCTTCACAGCAGAATATCTTTTTAGGAACCCTAATTGAATCAGACAGAAGATGATTTTTCCCACTACTGACAGAATTAAAAAAAATGTCATGTTTTCTTAGGGCATAAACAATAGTCCCTGTTAGATAGTTCTCAAGCCAGTACACCAAATCAACCAGCACTTTAATGGGTCAGAATGACAGGTATCTGAGTTATATTCAACATTATCTCAAGAGCTTTTTCAAGTTCACCTCTACACCTTTTGGATGTGTTTCCATTCAAAGCTTGGTTGGTCTGAGAACTTCTGCACCCAAAATCATATGAAAATTTCCACAAAAATTCATATGTGCTCAATAAATCTAAATATCCTAAACAAATATCAGCACAACCAAGCAGAATCAATAAAAAAAAAACATTTATTAGGGCAAATACAGAGGCAAGGATGCAAAAAATAAGAACCGTTAAAAGGCCAAACACTTGGAGGCCTTTATAAATAAACTAGTGGAAGAAATGAAACAAGAGTACAAGCCCTTTATTTAAAGGGGCAAGCTTAAAATGAAACATTAAAGAAACGGATTTCATAGGGTACATAAACCACATTAATTCACACATTCATTAAGTCCTGGGAAAAAAGGTGTACAATCCACATATTTTCTCTATGAGATAAAATTTTATCAAAAATGTATTATCAGTCTAAATTTCAATTGTATCAATACTTATGAAAGTAAATATAACATCTTTATGCTTTAAAGTATTCTTATATAAGTATGCAACCCTTAGGTATTTTCAAGCAAGCTGAGAGATGTAATTTTGAAATGTGCCTTGGGTCTGCTGTGGGACCTTCTACTACTGTGCTGTGTCTAGTAAGCAAGGTATGGGAAGTACCCACAGGGCCTCCTTATAATGTACCTAAGTCATCTCATCTGACTGCTCTCAACACAGTGAAGTAGTGCCAACACATCATGGTCCTCACAGGCTGGTGAGAACATCACTCCATTATGGAGAATCAAACCAGATAGCCTGTGAAGGAGCCTTATTTCTGCTGTGTGCATATGGGTCACATCCTTTTGGCCACTACCCAAATCTCATGACCATGGGTGAGGAAGTAGCCATAGACTGAGCGGTAAGTTGAGTGTTTTGCCTTAATTTGCCCACAACACTCTGGTACAACAGCTACAGCACTGCCACCACTGCACAACTGTCCTCAGTCGTTAAACATGTTAAAGAAATACTTAACTCCAATATATAAATAGCTGTTCCTACCCCAACTGGAGAGATCAATCTATCATTTTTCAGGAAAGAATCATAGGTTCATAGGTTCATAGGTTCATACTAGGCTATCTGCCCTAGGGCATTTATAAGCCTAGCCAGAATGTGTTTGGCTTTTGCCACCCATTTTAAATTTATTTTGCTATGCCCTTTTTTGAGGTTAGTATACTGTGCCTCTGTCTAACAGTGACACAGAAGTGATACCCAGGGTAAACCTACGATCTCCCATCCACTCATCAAGATTCCTCTTGAAGAGAGTCAATGAGGGACTCTGCCTAACCTGGACTGGGATTTTATTCCAGAGTGAAGGGAGCCTCTGGGTTATGAATCTGTCCCTCCAGCATGTCCTATTTATTTCAGTGCTGAGGTTCAAGTCTCTCAAGCGTGTAGCTCGATGGGATTTGGATTTTCTGAGGTGCAGCATGTCCATTAATTTCCGGTTGGACATGGCTTTATATGTCAGGCACAGATCTCCTCTGAACAGGTGGTATGCCACTGAGTAGAGCTGGAGTTTCTTTAACCGGGCAGCATATGGCATCTGTTTGAGCCCTTTGATCCTCTTGGTGAGGTACTTTTGGGGTCTTTCCAGTTGCTGCAGGTGTCTGGTAAAGTACATCCCAAAAGGGGCATTGTACTCAATTATGGGCCTGATGAGGGATGAGTAAAGAGGCACGATGACCTCCCCTGATCTAGATGTAAATCCCTTCATGATTAGGTGGGCTATATAAAATGTTTTTCTAACCACTTTGGTCACGTGGTTGTCAAATGAGAGATTGCTATCAACTTGGGTCCCCAGGTCCCTAATTACTTCTTCTGTACTTAATGGATTACCACGTATGTGGTAATTTGTAGGCACTTTGTTTTTGCCAAAGGGGATGACTATACACTTTTTGGCATTTAGCTTGAGGCCATGGCTCTGGCACCAATTGTCTGTTTCTATGAGGCCCTTTTGGAGGATGCTTGTGTCAGCTGGAGAGTCGATTATGGCGCCCAGTTTGCAGTCATCTGCAAACTTGGTCATCCACAGTCCTTCTGTGTTGGCCTGTACCTCCAAGAAATATAAACCGAACAAGAGAGGTCCCAGGACTGAGCCTTGTGGGACACCACTTGTAACTGGTTTGGAGTCTGACATGGCTCCAGCAATTCTAACCATGTGGGCTCTGTCCTTGAGCCAGTTTGCAATCCATCTAGTGACATAGGGGTTTATATTTAAGCTGATGAGCTTATCTATAATGCCCAAGTGGGGTATTGTATCGAAGGCTTTTGTGAGGTCCATGTAGGCTGTGTGGACAACCTTCCCCTCGTCAATGGCCTTGGTGACTGTTTCAAAGAAATCAACCAGGTTTAAGAGGCAAGATCTGCCCTTAACAAAGCCAAACTGGGTAGGATCCAGTGTCTGTAGGTCCCCAATATCTTTATTTATGAGGTCCATGATGATCCTTTCCATAGCTTTGCAGACCAAGCTAGTCAGGCTTATGGGGCGATAGTTTCCAGGATCTGTTGAGGCACCACCTTTATGGAGAGGGACCACTGTTGCTGTATGCCACTCTTTGGGCACATATCCTGTAGTAAGGCTGAGATTGAACAGTAGTTTTATGTTTGGGATTAGCTCTTCTTGGAGTTCATGTAGGGCGCAGCCCGGGACACCGTCTGGTCCCATTGATGCTGTGTTTTTTGCTTTGGAGAGGGCAGCTCTTACCTGAGCATCTGAGATGTCAGGGGGGCAGCACTCTGCTGGGATAGATATTTGCCCTTTTGGTGGGGGGGGGAGAAGTTTGCGCTGAACCTGTCAGCTAGGATGTTGGCAATGTCTGTGGGTTCGGTGTATTTTTTGTCATTTTGGACTAATTCTGAGCAAATCTGGGAATTACCACCCAGGTTCCTAGCATAACTAAAGAAAGCCTTGTGATTATCCTTAGTGTCCTGTGCAATTTTTCTCTCGAAGCTGGCCTTAGACAATTTTATAAGTGCCCGTAGTTTTTTGCTAATACTGATCAGTGATGCCTTCCCTTTTTGGGATTTTGCTCTATCATTTAGTAGCTTCCTCCTTCTATTGTATAGTTTGTTTATGGCTGGGGTCCACCAGACAGGACGTATGCCTTTGGAGGATTGGGTCTTGGTTTTATTTGGGATCGCATGATCCATGCATTCCTGAAGGTGTTCATAGAATGCATTTATAAAGGATTCTGCGGTCTGGGCCGTATTTTCCACAGGCCCGGGGGCTTTGAAGGATTCCACCTCGGTTTTAAGGAGTGTGAAATTTGCTTTAGAGAAGTTTTTCACTGTGGTTTTCTGGGCAGGGGGTGGGATCGGGATGTGAATATCCAGTGAGATTAGTTTATGGTCTGATCTTACTAGTGAGGGATACACTTCTGGTCTGGAGCATAGAGTCCCCATGTTGGTGATGATCAGGTCCAGTATGTTTTCCCCTCTTGTGGGAGTGGTAACAAGTTGTTCCATAGCATTTGAGTTTATAAATTCTAGGAACTTTTGGGCTAGGGTGTTGGAGCTAGAGTAATGCTCCCAGTCTATGTTTGGGTAGTTGAAGTCTCCCATTATAATGGTGTTTGGAGAGACCTTCATATTTTCCAGTGTTCTCAGGAAGGCCGAGTGGGGTTCCTGGGTTTGGGAGGGTGGTCTGTAGCAGGCTATAAACTGGAAGGCAGTTTTACCCACTGTTAGTTGCACATGGATAGTCCCTGATGCTTCGTGCTTTGCCACCAACCTGGAGGTGTGGGTATCTTTGATGAATATCGATACTCCCCCTCCTTTTGTGGTTCGGTCCAAGTTTTGGGGCCGAAAAGCATGGTATGAGGTATAACCTGGTAGTGCTGGGGTGCTCTCTGGAGCCCTGAACCAGATTTCTGTTACTGCACAGATATCGATGTTCTCCATGCTAAGGAGAGTTTTGAGTGCATGCATCTTGAGGTTTAGACTTCTGGCGTTGAGTAGCATTACTCTTAGTTTCTTATCCCTTGTGATACCTATGGAGGTGGGTTTGTCTTTTGAGCCTTGCCTAAAAAAGGCACTATGGGGGTAGCAAAAGCCTTTGCCAATATCCGAAAGCCCAGGGGTGACAGGTGCAAGCCATCCCTAGCGAAGCATCGTGGCTTGTCGAGCATATCATCCCAAGCTGACAGGCATTGGATCCCCTTTGAATGACACCAGTACTTAAGCCAATTGTTGAAATTGATCATCTTGTCTTCATATTGTGGCATCATTCTTGGTGAGGGTAAGATGCTACTCAAGGTCAGGGTCATACCGGCCTGGGCTACATGCTCAGAGAGCTCCTCTATGTCTCTTTTCATGTAGTCCATGGAGGTACGTCTCAGGTCATTCACACCAGCATGGACAATGACTGAGTCATATTTGTACTTGCCTTGGAGTGACCTGAGTGCTTGTGTTTGTGGCGGATCCTAGCGCCCGACAGGCTGCACACCGTGACCCTCTCCTTGTTCAGCCTGGTGAGCGGGACGTCAGTGTGCCTGACGATAGAGTCACCTATTACAAGTGTATCAGGTGTGTTGTTTAGTCTTAAGGGCTGTGACTGTTCGGCACACTGGCTTTGTGAGATATGTGTTGCACGTGTTTTGTTTTGGGGTAGCGGTTGCTTGTGTGACTACTTTGGAGGTCTCTGCTGCTTAGGCAGATCTTTATTTAGAGCCTCCGAGTATGTTTTTGTGTGATTATGTGTTTGGTTTGCTGTCATGGTAGGTCTATGTGAGACTGGAATTGTAGTGAGTGTGGTTTCCTTCTCCTCCTGACTGGTTATGCCAGTACTGAGTTGAGAGAGCTTAGCCTCCAGTTTGACTATATGGTTGCATCTCTCACATGTGTTGGAATTTGTGACTTGTGAAAATCATGACTTTTGAACTTCTGATGTGGAGCTGCTGATTTTCATCCCATCTGTTTCACACTCTGCAGTGAATTGCTCCAGTGCAAGCTGTGTAAGCTAGAGATTAAATTAACTTGGGGCTAAGAATACATCCAATAAAAGAAGCAAAGATGGAACAATGAAGACTCCAAACTGAGTACTCGCCAGACATTGGCTGCTCCTTAAGACCTGTCAATGAACAGCAGGGGAGACACGATACACCCCTGATGGAGTCTTGCATACACATTGAATGTATTCAAATAAATGCTGAGAATATGGACAAAACTATAACTATTCAAATACAGGAACCAAATTTGTGTGTAGTAGCAGCTGTGGGACCCTTTGCTCATTTAGCACTTCTGACAAGCCATTCTGGGGTACTTGGTCATAATCTTTCTACAAGACCACAAGGCAAGTGTTAATAATACTGGGAAACTCCATTACCTTACCCAGGGACCTCTCCAATATCTGTGCAAGGAAATTATCTACTGTTCATTGGCCAAGACTGATCTGCATTACTCTTTCTGAATCAGATGCATGACTACTGGGCATAGACTCCTTTTTAGTATCCTGGCATACAACTTCTGAAAAAAGCTGAGGAATGTGATGCCTGTATATCTAAAACATATTCCCCAATCCTTCATTCTGAAAATGGGGACTGCTACCCTGTTTTTCCTAATCTAAAAGTTCTGTCTCAAGCGTCCATGCAACAATAGCCAGTCGCTATAGCACTTCAGGGTGGATCTCATCTGCTCCTACAACCTTGCCACCTTGGTTAGACAACATGATGCTTTCCTTTGCTAGCCATTAAAATAACATCAACAGTATCCTCACATCATCCTAAATGAATCATCTTCTACCACCTACTTTTGGCAAAGCCTCCTCAAAGGAAAGCATGACCACCAGATTCAAGAGTTCCTTAACTTGTGCATTCCACAGTATATTCAGTTAAATTCAACATTTCTTCACCCTTTGTAAGAACACATTGAACTCTATCTAAACATGTCATAGGTTCATAGGTTCATAGGTTGGTACTAGACTATCGGTCCTGGGGCCTATACAAGCCCAGCCAAAAAGGTACCCTGGCTTTTGCCACCCAAGAAAATTATTTTCCTGTAACACTGTCGAGCAGAGCCACAGAGGTGATCCCCAGGGTGAATTTCCTATTTCCCATCCAATCATCAAGATTTTTCTTGCAGAGTGCTGATGAGGAGCTTTGTTTGATATAGATAGGTAGTTTATTCCAGAGTATGGGAAATCTCTGGGATAGGAATCTATCCCTCTGGCATGTTCTGTTTATTTTAGTGACAAGGTTTAGGTCCCTAGAGCATGTACTGTGGAGGGATTGGGATTTCTTTAAGTGGAGCAAGTCCAACAGCTCTGGGTTTGACATAGCTTTGTATGTTAGGCAGAGATCACTTCTCAGTAGGTGATATGCGATGGAGTAAATCTGGAGTTTTTTGAGACGGTCTGCGTAGGACATCTGTTTGAGGCCGGTAATCCTCTTTGTGAGGTATTTCTGCGGCCTTTCCAGTTGCTGTAGATGTCTTTTGAGGTACATACAAAAAGGGGCGTTGTACTCTATAATGGGTCTAATGAGTGATGAGTAGAGGGGAACAATGACCTCTTTTTTTCTGGATGAGAAACTTTTTGTGATGAGTTGTGCCACGTAGAAGGATTTCCTGACTACTGTGGTAATGTGATTATCAAAGGAGAGACTACTGTCCACCTGTGTCCCAAGGTCTCTTATAACTTTCATTGTTAAGTATACTACCGCCTATGTTGTAGTTCATGGGTACAGAGTTTTTACCAAAGGGGATGACAATGCACTTTTTGGCACTGAGCTTGAGGCCATGGCTTTGACACCAGGCATGTGTTTCAGTGAGGCCCTTTTGTAGGATGTCCACATAGTTAGGAGTTTCGATTATGGCTCCTAGTTTGTAGTCATCTGCAAACTTCATTAGCCAAAGACCTTCTGTGTTAGCCTGTACTTCAGAGAAGTAGATACCAAACAGGAGAGGATGCAGGACTGAACCCTGTGGTACTCCACCTGTCACTGGTCAGAAGTCGGATTTGGAGTCTGCTACTTTCACAGTGTGGGTTCTGCCAGCGAGCAAGTTGGCAACCCATCTTGTGACATAGGGATTTATACCTTGTTTAGTGAGTTTATCTATAATTCCAGAGTGGGGGGATGGTGTCGAAAGCCTTGGCAAGATCTAGATAGGCTGTGTGAACCACCTTACACTTGTCTACGGCTTTGGTGACTGCTTCAAAGAAGTCTATCAGGTTTAGGAGACATGATCTGCTTTTTTCAAACCCAAACTGGGTGGGGTCCAGAGTTTGGAGATTACCAATGTCTTTCTTTATAAGTTCCATGATGATACGTTCCATGGCTTTGCAGACCAGGCTCATCAGGCTAATGGGGCGGTAGTTCCCGGGGTCTGTAGTGGCTCCCCCCCCTTGTGGAGTGGGATAACCATTGCTGTGCACCATTCAGCAGGCACAAAGCCTGAGGTGAGGCTATGATTGAACATGGTACTTAGGTGGGGTGACAGTTCGTTCTGTAGTTCTTGTAGAACACAGCCTGGGATGTTGTCTGGTCCCATGGATGCTGTGTTCTTGGCTTTGGAGAGTGTGTTTTTTTACCTGTACGGCTGTGATTACAAGAATTTTTCATGCTTCCGTTATAGAGATGGGCTCTTTAGGGGGTGAGAGGGGGGTAAATTTAGCACTGAACCTATCTGCCAGGATGTTGGTAATATCAGTTGTGTCTGTATATTTAGTGCCATTGTGCTGTAACTCAGAGCAGATCTGAGTGTTGCCATTGAGATTCTTAACATAGCTATAGAATGCTTTGTGATTGTCTTTAAAATCAGTGGCGATTTTGTTTTCATAACTAGCTTTGGAGGATTTTATCAGGCATTACAGCTTCTTACTGAGGCTGACCAGGGAGCTCCTCCACTCATGGGATTTTACTCTCTTTTGCAACAGTTTCTTCCTTCTGTTGTACAGTTTGTTTATGGCAGGGGACCAACAGATTGGCTTCCTTTTTTTGGAGGATAGCATCTTGGTTCTTTTTGGGATAGCACGATCCATGCACTCATAAGTGCTTATAAAGTGCAATTGTGTAGGATTCAGTAGTCGTAACTGTATTGTCCATCTGCATGGGTGTCATGTCATAACCCTGTTTTTTCACTTCAGATAGCAATTCCTGTTTGCATTGTATTAATTTACTTTTAATTAATCTAAACTGGCTAAAATGTCTCTAAATATTAAATCATTGTCACATATGTTATATATATTCTTAACCAATGTTTCAACATTATGCCCAGTTTGGTACAATTATTTAAATTACAAATGTTTTTGTATTATTTTTGAAGACTGTAAAATTATTGCTCTTAAAATGTTTTTGTAATACTTTGGAGCTTTTCTCCCAGACCTTCATTGAAAATGGGCACCTGTCCAGTTGGACTTTCCCAGTAATCAAATGGCAATAAATAAAAAAATAAACAATAGTTCATATCATATCTCCCTCCTCCTGAGTTTGCTGGATTGCTTATCAGAACTAACAATACATAAGGTGCCTCTTTTGCTAACCTGACAGATTCCCTCACCACTCGTTTCCCTATGAAGTAATACTCTCCTTTTAGCCACATTTCCTTGCCACTGCCACAACTACTTATGTCTTGAAAAGAGTTCATTCAAGCTACAAAAATCTGGCCCCTCCAGGTGTATTAAGAAAGTCTTCTGTAGGTGGGAGTTGGATTCATCCCACAAAGAAGTAACAGTTAATCATTCACAGCACACCTTCATTACATGTCTGGGATTCTTGAGTCTGTCCAATGGCTACCCTACCATATGATCCAGCTCATCAGTAAAGTATAATCAGATGATAGGGCAGCACATCTCTTTTAATGCTACACATTTATTGGCTAGGTAAGCATAGTGGACATGTGTCCATTTTTTAGGGATTAGCTAGGAGCACTATCTGATTAAGTGGGCTCCCTATTGAAATGTTAAGGCCCAAATTGCCAAATCCCAACATGCTGAAAAAAATGACAAAAAATCCAGAAGAGCAAGTGTCAAACATCGCTCTACTCCTTTAAGTTTCTTTTTTGTAAGGGGCAAGCCCCATACACCCTGAAATGTGGGGGACAAGCTCACCCCATGTCCACTCATATGTACATATGCAACTCTGAGATTGCTATACCTCAGAGAAAAGGGAATATTCTGAGAAATGACAATCTTGGAAGTAGTATATGTAAGTCCAGATTTTTGGCAATTCAGTCTCTTCATTATGGGACTTGTTCATGCGGGTCCAGATATTTCAAACAGTTACCAGTTAAGTGACTTGTTCAGAATTGCACAGTAGACAAATGGAGGTGGAAGGAATCAAACCCTGTACCACAGACACAGGAAGAAACTCATTAACAGCTCAGAGACTTAATCTAATCTTCTCTGGTAACTGTGCTTCTAGAATGTACTGTGTAAGGTGAAATGGGACAACTACAAATTCAAGTATTGGTAATTGGCCCGAGATGTTGTGGTATCACATATAAGCATCACTGTATCCAAAAATTGTGTTTTTATGGACAATGTGTGACTGGCACAGAAGCCCAGTAATTCCCCAATCTGGATCAGATCAGGAAGCCATTCTTCCCAATCACTCCTCTACTGGTTATCTCCATCATTTCCTACATGAGTATTGAAGTCTCCTTGTAGAACTATTTAATTCATTGGTAACATCATATGGGGCACTTCATCTACAGTTTCTAAGAAGATTAAGTAATCCAAATAGATTTTAGGAGCACATGGCCAAATGACAAATAAGAGTTTTTTTTTTTTTGTTTTATATAACATGCAATTTCATTGTGGCACTCTCTCACATTCTGCCACAAATTTCAGCTGAATATTACCCAGCTAGAAGCTTGTGAGTTTCCCAGCATTTACTGGTACCTCTTCTCAGAGTCAACTCCAAAATGAAAGAAAGGTCACACCCACTTTTAAAGTTTAGATCCAACAAAAAATGTGGTGTGTGTAAAGGTAAAACCAACTAAATCTATCTGGTACTTTTAATCTTCCCATGTAATCTTCTCTTTAGATGATAACTTTGTCATGCTTGAAAGAGCTGTGAACTCTGGAGATCACAAGAGCTATGTTGTTTGCACATTTATGCATCTGGTAGGGTCATCCTTGGCAAATAAGTGGGAGAGGAAAGACCAGACAAACAGCAGTCAAGAATGTCCCATGATATTGCATTTAACGAACCCAAGAACACCACCCAGAACATGAATTCTGGGACACACCTTTTCATCCAGACCTGAGGGTGGTGTTGACAGGCCAGTACTTCTCAGCACAAATACAGTTATCAGTGACTTGGTTGTCTATGTTGATAGCAAGCTCTTATTTTGACCACTTTATATATGTTCTTGTGAGAAAGTCCTCCTACTTTGCACAACTTATCTGCTGAGATAACTCATACAAATTCACAGATGTCTTGATATCACTATATTCTTCCCTTATCAGAACTACTAGCGGGTCTATATTATATATTCAAACTTTCTAAACTTCGAATCCCATATGTTTGACAACATATGATAGAAATATAAAAGTGTGAATATATAATAAAACAACAACAACAAAAAAAACTTTCCTTAAGGGTGCAAGCACAATATACCAACTCCGAGATCGCACTTCAGTGCAGAAAAGGGAAATTCTCCCATTCTGCACTGAACGGCACCGTTACATTTAACCTTTGAACTCTTGAAATGTCAATCATATGGTGCTGACCATATGACATTCGACATTTCAAGCATTTGGAGTTCTAATAGGAACCCGAACTAGCCTGGAGCACAATATCCTTTGGGATGTTCCAATCTAACCACCTTAAAAAAATTGAAAAAGCACTAATAATGAAAATGTTCTTATCTTAGCTGACCCAAGTTACTCCAATAGGTTAAAAGTCCTCTCCTTCTACTCTGTATAATTTAGAATGCAATGAGGTGACCTCTATTTAGCTTAGCATGCAAAGAAAGACCCTGCCCATTTCAGCCTTCACCACCACCTCTAAACCTCTTTGTGCAAGAAATCTGGATAAAGCCCAAAATAATGGGGGAACAAAGGCCCAAAAATAGGGGCAGATGTTAAATACTGCTCTTATAAACTAGAAAGCTGCAAGAATAACATAACATTTTTTTGTGTTAGCATACATTTCCTGAAGGCTATAAAGTCCGCAATCAAATGTGTGCAATTATTTAGTGACTTCAGTCCTCAATGCTTTACCAGAAAACCACAAATTTTATTAGGAACAGACCAAACATATGAGGCAAAAAATCTGGGCATTCTGTGAAAATCTGGACAGTTAAGAGCTATGCACCTCATAACTGCAATTTTACAAATACTCCTTCACCTTATAACTGTAACCTTATAAATACACATTCTAAAGTCCTTAATCTGCATCATAGATTCTGTTCTGTGTGCTTTCTCCTGGTGAGCCTATTGACCATCAAGTGTCTCCCTATCAGCCATGCCTATTTGTTCCCTCATCCTGGCTATTCCCAATGAGGGTGAGAGCTGGCCAGAGGAGGTCAACATATAGACATCCCCAGTGGTGGTCTCTTCCTTCACAGGCATTCCAGCAATGGGGACATATTTTATTCAGGCCTAACCTGGCTGGAGATATAGATGTTCCCTATCACTAAAGAGACCACAGTGACCTCCCCATTGGTGGTGCATGCACTCATAAACACGCAATGACAAGTGCAACCTAAGCAGAATGGCAGCCAAATGCCAACCTCATAGCTACCATTTGCTGTCACTCCTGCATTGGATTATGTCATTTGTCAGCCCATCCTTTCCTACCAGTTCTATAAAGGGATACTAACTGATCATGAGCCACCTGGATCATAGTCAGAGGTTTATCCCTATGTGCCATTGAAATTGGCTACCTCCATTATAGAATTAACATCTGCTGGTGTAATCATTTCCTGACATCCCCTATCTTTTGGATAGATTTCCCTTTACACAACAAACAGAGCAGCTCCACAGCGCTTCATAACCAACCTAGATGATGGAATCAGTAACCATAAGTTTTATGGTTTAGACAAATGATCTTTTAACCACAGGAAAATAGCATTCTCATGCTACTATTTGGGTGAAATATCTAAGCTTTGCTGTCACTCTTGACTGTAATCTTAGTAATAGCCATGAACCTATGAACCCACAAGCATGTGGTGATGAGGTGACCCAATTAGCTGGCTAGGCTCAGCCAGCACAACTGTACGTTGCCACTTTGGGGGCTAACCATAGGGTGGGGTTCAGGGGCAATAGCAATCATGTGACATACAGGAACAGGACAGATTAAGATAAATCAGAATCTGGGAAGCCAAACAAGCTGTTGAAACATGGAATGTGACAATGTTAACTGATGGAATTAATTCACTGTTTAAAATGTTTATGCTTTAAAGGACCCAAAATACTCATACAATACATGAATAGTAGCTATGTATATGATAGCTGATCTGGCTGATCAGCTGTTTATTTACAGATTATGATTAAAAATGTTCTGGTTAAAAGAAGTCTGATTTTCCTGTTTGTTGATACACTGGAAGACAAAAATTATTGTTTACTGTAGTCTAATAATTAACAATCACTTTCTGGCCTTTATTTACAGAAGATACTTGAAAACCCTCTCTTTTTATAAGTTTTATTAATCATTGTACTTTGTGTGAAGGTTGCCATCCTAGCTAGATAGAATTTTGTAAATAATTCTATATCACTGTAAATATTAATATGATCCACAGGCTTGTTTGACAAATGTAAGAAAACTGTGTTATATGCTGAGCTTCAAAAATGTAACTAAGGTGCACCCTGCTGGAAAACAGCAGAAATGTGTATAAATTATATGGCTATGTAATGTATGTTTTCATGGTAGAAAACTGGGATATACAGAGTTAACTTGCAAACTCTAAGAAAATAAGCTAATAAAAAATGAATTTTATGAATGTGTGTGATCTCAAGCTAAGAGAAAGGATGTCTGCACTAGGAGCTTCTTTCTATTGTCTTAAGGCAGAGGTAATTACTATGTAAAGTGTCTTTCATTGCTGTGACTTCCTGGCAGCTGCAGATCACAAAGAAATGTTAAATTTTAAGTTCTGTAAGCCTGGGAAACTTAAGCAGAAGTGACAAGAATTATGTAATCTGAAATGACTCAGCAGTAATGTGTATTATAAATTTAAGAACTATCTCAAGAGAAAGAGATTGCAATCTGTACTTGTCTTCACAGCTGTTAAATCACCAGCACTTGGTTGCTCTGTAAGCAGGATTTAGATCTTAGTATTTCTCTTAGAGATAGAAACAGTAAGATTAGCCTAGCTGTTTTCTATATTTATATAAGACTGTCCTACAATGTTGTTTTAAAGGATTTCCTGTGGTTTATGAACTCTCTGTTGTCACTATGTTGAATCAATGAGTATTGTCTTGTGTTTTTATTATTTATTATTAAATATTTTTAAACCTTTTAACTGCGGTTGTTTTATGTAGAGATAATTTAAGCTCTTAGCGTACTTGCATGTATTTGGTGATACTGTACAAGCCACTCCAATAGCCTTGTTGTTCGTCACACTTACTATTTAGATAATAATAACATTGCACAGTAGAATTGGACACTCTTTGGTAAAGGCCTTTAGAGAAGCTGATAAGGGTGGTTGGTGGCAGTTGGTACTACCGTATAATCTGGGCAAAAGAGGCATAGCTGGAGAACCTGTGCCTGCCTTCTCCAGGAGTGTATGTGTGTCTGTGTATAAATCAAATCTCAAAATGTGTGTGTGTGTCAGCTACTTGGGCAGAGACATGAAGCACTGGTTGGACAGAGAGGGTGCTGGAGGTTTTGCCTTGACCACTCAGCTGAGATCTGAACTCTATAGCTGTGTCAGTGTGTAGTCTTATTGGGGATCTAGAGAGAAAGAAAGAAACCAGCCCCAGAATGACTGTGGTCTCTGTGTGCTCTTAAGAGAAATTGTACTTTACTGTGTGTGTACCTGTTATCTTCCCAATCTGGATGCCCCTCACTGGTGCTCGTGGTGAGGGTTGAGGCTCCTTGATTACTGGGCCATTGCAACGGCATCACATATTAATTGTTTGGCAGTGGTGGGATATCCACATCAAATATTAATTGGTTGATAGTGGTGAGTTAGCCACATCACATATTAATTGGCTTGTAGTGGTGTGGATAGTGAATTCCTGTAGCTTGTGTACAGGGATCACAAAAGGCGTTTCGGTACTCTAAATCAGCCACACAGTGAACATTCAGATTTCAGATCACAATTATTTTATTTCTTTTGTTAGCTTAGTTAGTCAGGGAGAGCAGGCAAGCATGTCATCCGAGGAGTATGACAAGCTGACAAGGAACCAGTTGGCTGAGATGTGCCAGGCTAAAGGACTGGTGCATGGTAACCTGACTAAAGCAGGCATGATTGCAGCTTTAGTCACAGCTGTATTAGAGAATAGCAACCAGAAGGATGATTAGACTGGCCGTGGCGATGTACAACACTTAAAGAATGGGCAGCGCAACCTTTCTGCAGAGAACATAAAAATCCATCTGGAGCTAAAGAGACTTGAGTTGGAGGCCAAGCATTTGGAAATAGAAGCAGCAGAGAGACTGAGGTGTCTAGAGAGTGAGAAAAATGAGAAACTGCGATGTCTGCAGGCTGAGGAGAATGAGAAACTGCTATGCCTGGAAGCTGAGGAGAAGGAGAGGCAACACGAAAAGGAGATGCTGACTCTTCCCCATAGTCATGGAGGTAATGGGAAAGGGAGTAACTGAACCCCAGAAGAAACAAAGGTCAGTAAAGTTCTTCCACAATTTACAGAGGGGGATAATTGTGATACTTTCATTCATATGGTTCAGAGGGTATGTAAACAGTATGATGTTGACCAAAGGCTCTGTGTACAGTTTCTGACCCCTTTACTCCATGGTAAAGCTGTAAATTTTCAGTCCAAACTATCTGACATTGACTTTATAAACTATAATGTTGTAAATAACTGTCTGTTAGATTTTTTTTAAGTTAACACCTGAAGCTTAAAGGAAAAGATTTCATGAACATAGACGTAAGGCAGCTGAAAGTATGTGTGAATATGTTGCTGAACTGAGCATTTATTTTCATAGGTGGGTGAGTGGATGTCAGGTCAGAACTTTTGAAGGGCTGGCAGACCTTTTGATGAGGGAACAAGCCCTTAGCACTTTGCCTGAGGACATGAGGATCTGGTTAGCTGATAGACAATGCTCTACTGCAGGTGAGTTGGGAAAGAAGGGAGACCTATTCCTAGCAAGAAGGGCATCCCTGTACAGGAAAGGGACCCCAGTGCTTCTCATGGGTCTAAGGGGCAATAGCAATCATGTGACATACAGGAACAGGACAGATTAAGATAAATCAGAATCTGGGAAGCCAAACAAGCTGTTGAAACATGGAATGTGACAATGTTAACTGATGGAATTAATTCACTGTTTAAAATGTTTATGCTTTAAAGGACCCAAAATACTCATACAATACATGAATAGTAGCTATGTATATGATAGCTGATCTGGCTGATCAGCTGTTTATTTACAGATTATGATTAAAAATGTTCTGGTTAAAAGAAGTCTGATTTTCCTGTTTGTTGATACACTGGAAGACAAAAATTATTGTTTACTGTAGTCTAATAATTAACAATCACTTTCTGGCCTTTATTTACAGAAGATACTTGAAAACCCTCTCTTTTTATAAGTTTTATTAATCATTGTACTTTGTGTGAAGGTTGCCATCCTAGCTAGATAGAATTTTGTAAATAATTCTATATCACTGTAAATATTAATATGATCCACAGGCTTGTTTGACAAATGTAAGAAAACTGTGTTATATGCTGAGCTTCAAAAATGTAACTAAGGTGCACCCTGCTGGAAAACAGCAGAAATGTGTATAAATTATATGGCTTTGTAATGTATGTTTTCATGGTAGAAAACTGGGATATACAGAGTTAACTTGCAAACTCTAAGAAAATAAGCTAATAAAAAATGAATTTTATGAATGTGTGTGATCTCAAGCTAAGAGAAAGGATGTCTGCACTAGGAGCTTCTTTCTATTGTCTTAAGGCAGAGGTAATTACTATGTAAAGTGTCTTTCATTGCTGTGACTTCCTGGCAGCTGCAGATCACAAAGAAATGTTAAATTTTAAGTTCTGTAAGCCTGGGAAACTTAAGCAGAAGTGACAAGAATTATGTAATCTGAAATGACTCAGCAGTAATGTGTATTATAAATTTAAGAACTATTTCAAGAGAAAGAGATTGCAATCTGTACTTGTCTTCACAGCTGTTAAATCACCAGCACTTGGTTGCTCTGTAAGCAGGATTTAGATCTTAGTATTTCTCTTAGAGATAGAAACAGTAAGATTAGCCTAGCTGTTTTCTATATTTATATAAGACTGTCCTACAATGTTGTTTTAAAGGATTTCCTGTGGTTTATGAACTCTCTGTTGTCACTATGTTGAATCAATGAGTATTGTCTTGTGTTTTTATTATTTATTATTAAATATTTTTAAACCTTTTAACTGCGGTTGTTTTATGTAGAGATAATTTAAGCTCTTAGCGTACTTGCATGTATTTGGTGATACTGTACAAGCCACTCCAATAGCCTTGTTGTTCGTCACACTTACTATTTAGATAATAATAACATTGCACAGTAGAATTGGACACTCTTTGGTAAAGGCCTTTAGAGAAGCTAATAAGGGTGGTTGGTGGCAGTTGGTACTACCGTATAATCTGGGCAGAAGGGGGCATAGCTGGAGAACCTGTGCCTGCCTTCTCCAGGAGTGTATGTGTGTCTGTGTATAAATCAAATCTCAAAATGTGTGTGTGTGTCAGCTACTTGGGCAGAGACATGAAGCACTGGTTGGACAGAGAGGGTGCTGGAGGTTTTGCCTTGACCACTCAGCTGAGATCTGAACTCTATAGCTGTGTCAGTGTGTAGTCTTATTGGGGATCTAGAGAGAAAGAAAGAAACCAGCCCCAGAATGACTGTGGTCTCTGTGTGCTCTTAAGAGAAATTGTACTTTACTGTGTGTGTACCTGTTATCTTCCCAATCTGGATGCCCCTCACTGGTGCTCGTGGTGAGGGTTGAGGCTCCTTGATTACTGGGCCATTGCAACGGCATCACATATTAATTGTTTGGCAGTGGTGGGATATCCACATCAAATATTAATTGGTTGATAGTGGTGAGTTAGCCACGTCACATATTAATTGGCTTGTAGTGGTGTGGATAGTGAATTCCTGTAGCTTGTGTACAGGGATCACAAAAGGCGTTTCGGTACTCTAAATCAGCCACACAGTGAACATTCAGATTTCAGATCACAATTATTTTATTTCTTTTGTTAGCTTAGTTAGTCAGGGAGAGCAGGCAAGCATGTCATCCGAGGAGTATGACAAGCTGACAAGGAACCAGTTGGCTGAGATGTGCCAGGCTAAAGGACTGGTGCATGGTAACCTGACTAAAGCAGGCATGATTGCAGCTTTAGTCACAGCTGTATTAGAGAATAGCAACCAGAAGGATGATTAGACTGGCCGTGGCGATGTACAACACTTAAAGAATGGGCAGCGCAACCTTTCTGCAGAGAACATAAAAATCCATCTGGAGCTAAAGAGACTTGAGTTGGAGGCCAAGCATTTGGAAATAGAAGCAGCAGAGAGACTGAGGTGTCTAGAGAGTGAGTAAAATGAGAAACTGTGATGTCTGCAGGCTGAGGAGAATGAGAAACTGCTATGCCTGGAAGCTGAGGAGAAGGAGAGGCAACATGAAAAGGAGATGCTGACTCTTCCCCATAGTCATGGAGGTAATGGGAAAGGGAGTAACTGAACCCCAGAAGAAACAAAGGTCAGTAAAGTTCTTCCACAATTTACAGAGGGGGATAATTTTGATACTTTCATTCATATGGTTCAGAGGGTATGTAAACAGTATGATGTTGACCAAAGGCTCTGTGTACAGTTTCTGACCCCTTTACTCCATGGTAAAGCTGTAAATTTTCAGTCCAAACTATCTGACATTGACTTTTTAAACTATAATGTTGTAAATAACTGTCTGTTAGATTTTTTTTAAGTTAACACCTGAAGCTTAAAGGAAAAGATTTCATGAACATAGACGTAAGGCAGCTGAAAGTATGTGTGAATATGTTGCTGAACTGAGCATTTATTTTCATAGGTGGGTGAGTGGATGTCAGGTCAGAACTTTTGAAGGGCTGGCAGACCTTTTGATGAGGGAACAAGCCCTTAGCACTTTGCCTGAGGACATGAGGATCTGGTTAGCTGATAGACAATGCTCTACTGCAGGTGAGTTGGGAAAGAAGGGAGACCTATTCCTAGCAAGAAGGGCATCCCTGTACAGGAAAGGGACCCCAGTGCTTCTCATGGGTCTAAGGGAACCCATGGTGGGCAGCCTAGTCTTCCCCAACAGAATCTGTCAGTAGCAGGGGAAGCCACTAGTCTAGGTACATGTCCAGGACCTAGGGTTAAATGTTTTTAATGCAACCAGTGGGGCCATGTGGCATGCAGATGTCCACAGAGGCAAGGTGGGGAACAAAAGGTGAGAGATCCAGTAAGTGGGAATGACAAAATGCCAACAGTAGGTTGGCTTGAGACAACAAGGGTACCAAACTACCACAAGAGGTTATATCCTATCATAGTTAATGACAAAGAGACCATTGCTAAGAGGGACATAGCCTCTGATATAACCATTGTGAAGCCTGCAATGGTTACAGAGGAGCACTACTTGCCTGAGCATTCTACTCCAGTCAGAGCTTTAGGAAGTACCCCATTCCAAATACATTTGACTAGGGTTCACATTGACTGGGAAGGTGGAAAAGGAAGCCAACAAGTAGGTGTGTTTGAGAATATCCCTGCAGATGTTCTGATAGGGAATGATTTTGATAATGTGGTACTGTGCATTCATGCAGTTACACACAGTCAGGCTTGGAGACAAGCATGTGGGTCTGGTAGCTTGGGGGAGACCCAGACAGACCTCACACTTGGAGCCAGGACTGGTGAGGTGTCTACTTCAGAGAGGGAGCTACCTTGTAGCAGTGAGAACAAGGTGAGCCACAGCTGCTTGTTGGTACTGATGTTCCCTTGGACAGAGTGACTGCAAGAGCAGAGGTGAGTAGTAGTACCCATGCTGATGGTGAGTTGCAGCTGTCAGAGGATACCAGACTTCCTGTGGAAGGGGAGCTGGGATGGGTAACAAAGAGAGAGTTGAGACAGGCTCAGTTCTCAGACCCTAGATTACAAGGCCTGGAGAAGGTAGCTAGTGAGGCACCTGATTCTCAAGGGAAGGGGGAATCCGTATACTGGGACAAAGGATTACTGTATAGAGAGTGGACTACTGAGGGAGGGCTAGAGGGTGAGAGAATACAGCAGTTGGGAGGGTCTAGTACCTACCATCTGGCACTTCTAGCCATAGACCATGATATTCCCTTTGCAGGTCATATGGGCATAAAATGTACAAAGAAACATATTATGCAGAACTTCTATTGGCCTGGAATTTCCAGAGATGTAACAGAGTACTGCAGTGCCAAAAGGTAGGCAAGGCAGGAGACAAGGTGAAAGCTCCTTTGATGCCTTTGCCTGTGATACAAGAGCCATTTCAAAGAGTAGCTATGGATATTGTGGGGCCTCTGAGTACTCCAAGCTCCACAGGGAAAAAGTATATCCTAGTGGTAGTAGATTATGCTACAAGATACCCTAAGGCAGTGGCTTTGTCTTCCATTGAGGCAGAAAACGTGATAAATGCTTTGTTAGAGATTTTCAGCAGGGTAGGAAAGGAAATACAGACTGACAGAGGTGCTAATTTCATGTCAGACCTGCTGGCTTGTCTGTGGAAGTACTGTGGGGTGAAGCACCTAAAGACCACCCCTACCACCCCCAGACTAATGGTCTTGTTGAGAGGTTAAACTGTACACTCAAGTCCATGCTACGGGCATTTGCAGACCAGTTTATGTGGGAGTGGGACAAATATTTTCCCCATCTGTTGTTTGCTTACAGAGAGGTTCCCCAGGAATTCACAGGCTTTTCATGCTTTGAGTTGTTGTATGGGCATAGGGAGAGGGGGCCTCTAGAATTAATTTGAGATGAATGGGAAGGTGAGTGTCAATCTCACCAGGGGTCTGTTGTAGCATACGTCCTAAACCTCATTACAAGGCTCAGGGAACTCATGGGCGTGGCCCAGGAGAACCTGGCAGAACCCCAACAGCAGAAAAAGGTCTGGTATTACAGGAATGCATGAGCTGAAGAGTATGCTGTAAGGCATCAGGTGATGATTCCCATTCCTGTCAGACACAACAAGCTGCAAGCAGACTGAGACAGATCCTACAAGGTAGTAAAGAACATCAGTGATGTTAAATAAATGTTGGAACTGCTAGGCAGGAGGCATGAGCACAAACTGCACCATGTTAACATGCTGAAACCTTATCATGATAGGATAGGGAGGCCCTTGTGCTGAGTATTTGTAGTGGATTGCAGGAGGAGTCTGAGGGAAATCTGGTGACTGATCTCCTCAGTGAGGCTCAGACTGACACCTCAGTGGAAGGGGATAGCAATGTCCCAGCAGCTATCTCCTACCCAGGTTCAAGAAATCTGAGCAGTGTTACAGGAGTTTGGGGACATGTTCACTGCGAAACCAGGATGCACTCACCTGGTTCAGCACCAGGTGGATACAGGACCCCAAATCCTATCAGGCAGGCCCCTTATAGAGTGCCTGAGTGAGTCAAACAAACTCTGAGGGAGGAGATACAGGAACTGTTGGAACTAGGGGTAATTCAAAAGTCCAACAGTCCCTGGGCCATCCCAGTGGTACTGGTGCCAAGGAAGGATGGCAACACCAGGTTCTGTGTGGACTACAGGAAATTAAATAGTCACACAGAGTTAGATGCTTACTCCATGCCTAGGACAGATGAAGCTCTAGAGCAGCTGGGTGGGGCTAAGCATCTTATCACCATTGATCTTACCACGGGTTACTAGCAGGTGGCCTTGACTCCCAGTGCTAGAGAGAGAGGTCAGCCTTTGTGACTCCTTTTGGCTTGTATGAGTTCACACAGATGCCCTTTGGGATGCAAAATGGGCCAGTGACTTTTCAGAGGCTGGCAGATCATATCCTAGCAGGAGCAGGAGATTTTGTCCTTGCTTACCTAAATGATATTGCCATCTACAGCCACTCCTGGCAAGAGAACCTTCAGCAAGTCAGGGAGGTGCTGGGCAGGCTATAGATGGCAGGGTTGACCAATAAGCTCAGCAATTGTCAGGAGAGTATGGTAGAGGTCTCCTATCTGGGACATAGAATGGGGAGTGGTAAGATCAGGCCAGAACCTGCCAAAGTGGAAGCCATTCAGACATGGCCTGCACCTGTTGCCAAAAAGCAGGTGAGGGTATTCTTAGGGGAACCAAGGTACTACAGAAAGTTTGTAACCAGTTATAGTACCATAGCTGCTCCCCTCACATACCTGACAAAGAAAAACAGGCCAGATAAGGTAGTGTGGACCACAGCATCTGAGCAGGTATTCCAGAAACTTAAAGAAGCTTTGGGAGGACCCTCTGTGTTAGCCAGTCCAGATTACAGCAAAGAATTTGTTGTGCAGGTTGATGCTTCAAAACATGGGATGGGGGCTGTACTTAGCCAGATTTCTTCAGAAGGAAAAGAGCAACCACTGGTTTATCTCAGTCTTAGGTTCCAACCAAGGGAGGGATGCTATGCAGCTGTAGAAAAGGAATGTCTAGCCATAGTGTGGGCTCTGCAGAAACTTCAGCCTTATCTGTATAGAAGAAAATTCATTGTAGTTACAGATCACAAACCCCTAACATGGTTACATCGAGCCATCCAGCAAAATGCCAAGTTACTAAGGTAATGCATAGGGTTGCAAGTATATATGTCAGTGCAGCACTGCAGTGGAATTAGCAATGCCAACACAGATGGGCTGTCAAGATAGTGAATGGGGTAAGATATACCCAGATAGACTCAACCCTCTCAATCAACTTTTCTCAAGGGACACTTGAAAAACTAGCTTGAGTTCTTGGGGGGAGGGGAAGAAATGTGAAGGCTGCCAGCCTAGCTACATAGAATTTTGTAAATAATTCTATGTCATTGTAAATAAAAATATGATCTACATACTTGTTTGACAAATGTCAGAAAACTGTGTTATGTGCTGAGCTTTAAAAATGTAACCACAATGCACCCTGCTGGAAGACAGCAGAAATGTGTATAAACTCTATGCCTATGCAATGTATGTTTACATGGTAGAAAACTGAGACATGCAGAGTTAACTTGCAAACTCTAAGAAAATAACCTGATAAAAAAAATAATTTTATGTCTGTGTGTGATCTCAAACTAAGAGACATGATGTCTGGGCTAGGAGCTTCTTTCTATTATTTTAAGCCATAGATAATTACTAGGTTTCACATGTAAAGTGTCTTTTATTGCTGTGACTTCCTGGCAGCTGCAGATCACAAAGAAATGTTAAATTAAGTTATGTGAGCCTGGGAAACTTAAGCAGAAGTGACAAGAATTATGTAATCTGAAATGACTCAGCAGTAATGTGTATTATCAATTTAAGAACTATCTCCAGAGAAAAAGATTGCATTTTGTATTTGTTTTCAGACCTGTTAACAACTCACCAGCACTTGCTTGCTCTGTAAGTAGGATTTATATCTTAGTATTTCTGTTAGAGATAGATATAAATAGCAAGATTAGTCTAGCTGTTTTCTGTCAGACTGTCCTACAATGTTGTTTTAAAGTATTCCCTGTGATTTATGAACTCTCTATTGTCATTTTACTGAATCAATGAGTATTGTCTTGTGTTTTTATTATTTATTATTAAATATTTTTAAACCTTTTAACTGTGGTTGTTTATGCAGAGATAATTTAAGCTCTTAGAGTACTTGCATGTATTTGGTGATA
>NC_056731.1:1361012613-1361047613 GCF_019279795.1 Protopterus annectens
ATCTATGAACCTATGAACCAAGTCAGATTACTAATGAACATTGAGAAATTGTGGATCTTACAATAAATTTGACTGGCAGTTTGAACTGTGGATGTTTAAATGAAGTTGCATCAGCTCAGGCCAGAAAGGATGGTTCCAGACCAAGACAAGAAACAAATGAGTAGGATGTGGGAGATTCAGAGTTTCCTCTTCTTGATCTGTTCAGAGACTTCATAAAATGCATGGCAGATATCTCAGGAGTGGTGCATCACCAGGGTGGTACTAGTGCAAACCCAGTGTCCTAAGACAGGAAAAGGGATATTATGAGCCAGAAAGTCTCAGTAAAAATAATGAATGCCTTTATGTTTCTCGGTCATGGCTAAGGTAAAGTAAATCCAGTCTGTATGGTAAACATAGATGTCAGCAAAGCTTCTGATGCCCTGGCTCAATAGAATTCAGAAGAAAGATTAGGGGCAAAGGTGTTTGAGTCAGATAAATAACTTGTTTTAAAAAAATTGATTAGAGATGGAGTAGATGATAAGATCCAAGTAAGTAGAAAAGTATTGTCTTGCAAGTACTTGTAACTGTTCTTTTAATGCTATAAATAATGAACAGGAATGCAGGGACCATCTGATAACAATAAACAGGTACTGTAGCCATGTCTAGGTGTACAGAAGGATAACTTTCACTGAGTCATGAAACAGTTGATAGATGCAATGTACCTAGGACTTAATTTAAAATACATGCACATCAGCAACAGGAAGGTGGAATACATTCAGACTAGGTGAGTGCTTCCAAAAAACACTGTGGAGGAAAAAGACCACAAAGAGTTTGTAGCACCCAGGCTCCATAATGCAACACAATGCTGAGTTACATGGCAATGCTATGGACTTCGTGCAATCATATGTCATTCTTCTGCTGTGTAAAGGTTGAGAGAGGTCACATGTGGGATGATATCTGTAGTATTCAGAAAGCTGTATGAAGAAATATGTTCAACTAAATTAAATAAATAAAAATAAATAAATGGCACCAAACTAATGGCAGTGCACTGGGGGTGAATATTAGGATTATCAGGTGGCTTGAGAACCAAGACAAGATGAATGCAGTGGGCATGAACACATTGAAGAAATAAAAAAATGTTGGGGATAAAGCAAGAGCTCACTAAACTGCCAGCCAGGGTTACAGAGTCAGGATAGAAGGAATTCATGGGGGGAGGGGCAGCTGGATAGTCTGATTTAAACTGAAGTCATTTGCAGAGTGGTGGCGGTGCCTTGGAACTGGCCTGTTGGAATCAGTAGAAGAGTGTAATCCAACCATGATATTCAAAAAATCTGTGATTCATGAAAGATGAGGAAGGGTAAGGAAAGAAAAAGATTATTAATCCATAAATAGCTGTAATGACTAGACGAGATCAGAGGACCACGAGTTAGCTTCTGATTGATTATATGGTCTTTTGTTATTGCCCTCCGAGGTTTTATAATCCTGTTATACAAAAAGTATATTGGACAGCTGACATAAAATCTTGTGTGCGTGCGTGTGTGCGTGTGTGTGCATGTGTGTGTTTAACAACAGACAGAAGGGGATCATGTGCCCTCTTCTACTTAATCATATGTCCTTATGTTTATGACTCCAACTGAAAATTATCTCCAGGATCTGAAGCTTCATGTGCTCATGTTATTAATATCCATTCAGACTAAATCAATACAGTTCCACAAAAAATAGGTAAACAGAGAACTGGGGAGAGGGCATACTGTAAAAGCCATTACTTAGACTGTATTGCAGTCTTCAGTTAAGTACCCTATGGGTAATTCTGGAGGAAGACAAATAAACAGAATATCAGGCAAGATAATTTATTGAATGATTAGTATTCTCTAATCAGCATTCACATTTTAGAATATAAATCATATCCTACCATATAATGTTAATGATATCATGAATTTAGTCAATTGGCAATCCGTGGCCAAGTCTGGTCAGGAGAATATTTCTTATGATTTTCTGGAATAATATCTGGTCAAAGAACAATCTAAAATAAGGCAGAGCAACCTCATCTTAAAAAAATCAATCCTTTCTTAAATGTCTTTGTTTATTTAAAATAAGATTTTGCTCTGTAAGAAGCGTGCCTATAGACATAACTGCTGAACATGTAAAGATAAGCCATTTTCTAGTTAATTTCCTATAAAGATTCTTCCTTTAGTATGGTTACTCTTTCCCATCATTCTTCGCTTATAATTACATGGATTCACACTTAGTACAAAACAAGGACCACATGAACGGATTTGAAATTACAACACTGTAAGGATAACGTGTTTTATGTACTTTGCTGTAAGATATTTTATAATAAACGATATTATTCTCATTGGTCCTTACTTCTGTATGATCCACCAGCTTACAAACAAGCATGCATGCTCAGAAATTGTCCATTAACAAGAGAGTGCGATGTATTTAGAATATAGGCCATCACACTGTTGCTCAAATGACACCAACAGTAACATTTTTAAAACAGAACAGGCAGGAAAAATACATGAAAAACATAAACAATTACAACATTTAAGTGCAATTAATTTGAAAAAGTGCTCACTGAGCCCTGTGTGCAGTATGTGGAATATTTTCTTCAATGAACATAAACATTGCTTCTCATCAACACACTCCATTTTATGTCAGCTGTCCAGAATGCCTTCTACAAAACAGGATTATAAATCTATGAGGGCAAAACTTAAGCTGAGCAAATTCTATCCAGTTTAACTTTATGATCTCATGGACTGCTCAATATTTCAAGCAGAGTGTGTATGTGTGTGTAGAGAGGGCGGTGGCAGATCCAGCCTGCAACACAAAGTGAGACTATTTTTTAACTCCAGCCCTCTAGGTTTATTTTCATGCATTCTTCTGTCTTAATGTATGCAAGGTTAGATATTTCATTAAAATAAATAAATAAATAGATGCATTTTAGGAAAGGGCTCACAAAAATGGTGGTAATTGGTTGAATTCTGGGGGGAATTTCTTATAATAAATTCTATACCAGCTAACTCCTACTTGAACTGGAAGCTCTGTCAGTTGAAATATAATTTGGTGAAAAATGAAATAATCTCACAAGCCCATTCAATACAGTTTTAACAGATATTTTGGAATTATAAGCACTGGTTAGTAAAAATAAACAAGATATTGAAGCTCGGGGAGCAAATACAGCACTTTTTTTTGAAATTACAACTTCAGTGCTGAGCTGCTAAGAGTATTCAAACCTGCAATCCAAAAAGGCAACAGGAAGCTGTAAAGAAGGAAGAGGAGAAGCTCACAGCTTTGATGTTTTCTGACCATGTCAACCAATCAGTTAATGATAGCTATAAAACTATTCACTGTACAAAAATATTTATATAGTCTAAGAAATCAGAACTGAGGAAATCACTGTAAGTTACATTATACCCAAAGTGGAGTATGGAATAATATTGTGGAAAACTAATAAGAAAACCAGCAAGAGCAAAACAGAAAGAGTTTCACAGAAATATGTCATCAGCATCCATGGATGTGAATGTTTAAGCTATTATGAAAGATTAAAATATCTGAACTTGTACAGTGCCTCATATATATATATATTTAATGGGAGACCTTAGTCGGGTCTACTGGGCATTTAGAGACAAATACCTCTGGGAATGCTTGTTGATTTCAAAGAATAGTAAGGAAGCATTGAACTAATTATGTTGGAGGTTATATATGAATGTAAGATGCACTAACTGGTTCTCTGAGTGAACAACTAATGCTTGGTATAGACTGCCTAAATATATTAAAGAAATAGCTTGCACCCATGTCCCTCATAGATAGGGGCAACTTGTCCCAATATATCCTTGTTCTGCCTGCCTCTGAGTCTTTTTTGTACACAAATATAAGGGCTGAAAACTACCATGGGAATGTAAGGATAGGTTTCTTAAGATCCTCACAGATCAGTAGCCTAGTAAGTACCTATGAACTTAGGAACTAGTTTAAATATATTTAAGAACAGTTTGGATATGAGGATGACTGCTTTGTTGTTATTACATGAAATATCTGTGTGTAGGTCTGTATGTATGTATCAAATGTCTTTATCTGTTTAAGCTTTATTGCTAGGTTATAACACAACAGCTTGGATTTCTTTCATTTTAATCCATGAAAACATGCTTTAACTGTGTTATATTTCACTCTGACCTTTCCCTCATATTAGCATTTAATACTTAGCACCTTATTTGAATTATATAACTAAATTCTTTTCTGTGCATTCTGAAATTCCAACTTTGGCCTTAGCCAAGTCTACCATAACCTATATTTCCCATTTGAATATACCTGGAATTATTTTTGTGCACCACCATTTGTTATGTCTTAGTGACTGGGTTGATCTAACAGGGGCTATAACCTATTTCCTGTAGATACCCGAGGTGATACCTATGCCTACTCAGGGAAATTTGGCCAGGACACCAGGCAAATTGTCATTTCTATAGATACAGCTGGGTAATTCCTCTGCTCTTTTCATAGACTACCTGAGAAATTGCTGAAAGGATTGCTATGTGGCAAGAAAGGAGGAGGTTTCTATGACTTTGGCAGGTAAAAATACTGATTCAAAATTTGAGATCAATATACTGAGTAGGGGTGGTTTGGATGATACAGAGTTAGAAAAAATGATTCAGGAAACAGTATAGTTCTCAGGTATCTGTTTCATTGAGTGAGATTGTCAAAGGAAAGCTGATTGCCTGAACATCATTTCTAAGGTACAGGCATCCTCAAAGTGGGACAGCACCCCTACCATAAGCAGGAAAATTTCTGTGCATTTTTTCAATGTCTTAAATATGCGTAAAACACAGAAATAATGCAATAGGTAGTTTGAATTTATAACATGTTTTAACCCAGTGAGAGCTGACATTTAAAAGACAACTGAGACTTAAGTACAGAATTTCCTTTCCCCACAGCATGTTTTTCTCCTAACAGAATTATTCTTGTACTTCCACAATATATTTTTCTCTGTAGCATTTTTATCCTAATCAGCTTCCTAATTGCACTTCATGTTGGGGCTGAATGAAATCTTATGATGCTTTTATATGGCATTTGTCTCCCTTTCTCTGACATCATTTTACATATTACTTCTAAAAGTTTTTTACTAAGGGAAAAAAAACATAACAAAGTGACTGTAGTTCTTTTTTTTATTTACACTTTCTGGGGTCATACAAATATTCAGGTTGTGAAGGTTCACAACTCTACTGTGATTTATATCTGCATTCTTTCCCTCCCCTGGAGTCATACACTGACTGAGCCCTTGGCATAGTTGTGAATGTTATGTTATTGTTTTTGTCTTTCAGCTTTTCCCGGTTAGGGGTCGCCACAGTGGAACTCCGGTCCGCTAATGATTGACAGTAGATTTTCATGAACGCCAAGGAGCCAGCTCGACGTTCAACCTTCAGCGAAGGCACGCCCATTTACGCATGTCTTTCAAACGCCCACCCAACTGCGGGGAGGACATGCAGTCTCCACACATAAGGCACTCCCCGCACTCCAGCCGAGAATCGAACGGGAGAACCTCTTGCTGTGAGGCAACAACGCTACCGCTGCACCACCGCCAAAATGATGCATAATTTAAATATCTGGTAATACGTGCAAAGTAAAGCAATGGATAGAGGTAGTAGAGGAGCATTTCATAATTTACTGAGCTTGTCAATGTTAAGAAAAAGCACACAGAAACATTTGTTATGTAAATATTTGTGTGAAATAGGGCAGTTCACTTAATGGCAAATGGTTGTCAGCTGTGTAAAGATATTTGTGTGAGTGCCAAGTATGCATTTGAAAATGTCTACTGAGCACATAGGGATAATTTGACCTCTTTATATATAAAAAACAGCTTAAGTAAGAACAGAAATGAGCAGTTTTGGTAGCGGGACCAGGCATAATTATCTTTTTAATGCATATTTCCATTTACAATTGACTAATTAGCTGAGATTTACTAAGGCAGAAAATATGATTATCTGGTTGACTGATGGAACTGAGGTGGGGAAGGAGTACTAAGACAAGACTTGAAACTCAATATCCATTTTTAAACGCTAAGTTATCTCAGGCATTTGCTCTCACCTTTAAAGCATTTTTGAAGAATATGTAATACAGGTGTAAGAAAAGAAATCTAAGTCAGAGCAAATCAGTCAATGACAGTCTTATTGAGGATTCCAAAACTTAGCAGTAATTTTCACCACTTGTATTCTAAGTTAATGGAAATTGATCTGACAGTTTAGACTAGGGCACTATACACTCATCTGCTGTGTCGTCACATTATACTATGGATAAGAAGTAGCTTTCCAAATTAAAAAAAAAAAAAAAAAAAACAAGATCATAATATCATGTCTTCCCCTATGAGGACATTTGGGGTTAGAAAAAAATCTAATAAACAGTCAGTACTTATTGCACTGCAGTGGTGTTTGGACTGTGTAGAACTTTAAAATACTAAACTTCAGTTGTACCAATATCAAAGCAGAAGTTTTTTATACCACTCACCTATAGAAGTAACTAGGTTCTCTCCCCACTTCTCCAAACCACCCAGATCTATTACCTGTCATAAACTCTTTAACTTCAATGTCGAAACTTTCAGTGTCCTTCTCTCTAATATTAACTGGAATTTTCTTAACAATCTCCCTCTTGATGAAGCAGTCCTTCAGTTCAACTCAGCTTTCCTCAGTATACTAAACTCCCTCCCACCTATCTGTACCATTCACATTAAATCAAATATATCCCCATGGCCATCAAAAAGAACACTCTCGCTAATGAAAAGCAGAGACAAACTATTGAAAATATGGTCCAAAACAAAACTCCCTGCTGACCTACAAAAATACAGAGAAGTCAGAATCTTAAATAAAAAATTCATAAACAAAAATAAAAAAGATTTTTACTACAACCCATCTACTGCCCTAAAATCTAACTCTAAAAAATTCTGGAATTCCATTAATCAAATACTACATCCTGGTAACCCCAGCCCCCAAATCCCTCCCCTGATAGATCACCAATAGAAATTGCTACAATGTTTAATTCCTACTTTATCGACTCCTTATCTAAGCTCCTAAAACCTAACTTAACTTCAACCCCTACTTCCCACTCCACAGGAACCACTACACACCCATCTACTACCTTCTCCCTCAAACCTGTACCTACTAGCTATATCAAAACTTTACTCTTTAACTTATAACCCTGCTCCACATCTCCTACAAAATTCCTCCTACCTTTCTCCAACCAGCAGCAGATTTTCTTGCCCTACCAGTATCTATCATTATTAATCGCTCTATTCTTGAAGCAAAAGTCCCATCCATATGGAAGCAATTCCACACTCTTCCAATACATAAAGGGGGTAACTGCTCTGATATCTCAAACTTTCGACCCATTGCCATCCTGTCTCCTCTTTCAAAAGTGCTTGAGAAGTGTATACATAAACAAGTTATGATATCTAACTCAGGAAAGTCTCTTAAAACCTACTCAATGCAGTTTCAGAGCTAAACATAGTACTACCTCTGCACTCATCCTTTCTTAACACAGTCTCTCTTGCCAGTGATGACCACAAATTGATTTTCTGCCTATTCTTGGACATGTCAAAAGATTTTGACACATTTCCCCACCCTCTCCTGCTGAACAAGCTACATAACCTTAACTTCTCCTCAGATACTGTAAAGTGGTTCTCAAGCTATCTCTTTGACAGATCTCAATCTGTTAAATGGCAATCTGCTCTCTGCCCTCCCAGTCAAAACAGGTGTACCCCAAAGATGAATCTTAGGACCACTACTCTTTAACATCTTCATTAACCTACTCTATATCTCCTGTCCTCAGTCATCTCTAGTACAGTATGCCGATGACTGTACTGTTACTACTATTGCCAACTCACCCACTGAGTGCCTTCCTGCTACCCAAACTTCCTTCAACTCAATTGAATCCTGGCTCACTAATAACCAGCTCATACTCAACTGTAAAAAAAAAAAAAAAACTGTTACTCTTCCTCCCAAAAAACTTCTCCAATATTAAACCTTCATTTACCATCCTATCCCTTAATAACACTCCTATTCAAGTTCAACCCAACACCAAACTACTAGGAATTACTATAGATGACCAACTAAAATTTGACATACATGTTCACAACTGCATCAAAAAGACTCACCAAAAACTAGGACTGCTCTATAGATCAAAAAAATGTATTTCCTCCAATGTCAAGGTCACTCTCTCCCACTCTTTCTTCCTACCCAGTCTAATGTATGGCTCTCAGATTCTTACTAACATCAACTCCACCCTCCTTGCTAAACTTGAAACTACCTACAATAAAGTGGCTAGATTTGATGCCCAACAAACCTACAAATCCCATCACTGTATCTCGTTAAAACTTCTAAACTGATTAAAACTACCCCACCAACTTCAACTCCTTCAGCTCCAAATCATTCACTCTATCCTATACCAGCCTTCCTACTGTCCAACTCTATCTCTTCTTATCTCCCTCTGTTCTCCCACTAGACAACTACAAAGCTGTAACCAAAATCTGTTCCAGATCTACAAACCCAAAACCACCTTCAAATGCAACTTATATAGCTATCACCCCTCCATCACATGGAATAAACTTCCTCTAGATATTAGGACCATTACTAACCCAAATAATTTGTCTGCTACTAAAAAATCACCTAATAAACCATTGGTCCTGCTTCTGCACACAGCCTGCTTAATTTAATTCCCTCACAGCCTACTTCTCAACCAACTCTCATACTAAATCCAACCTGTTCTCATTTTATTCTCACTTACTCTCCCTTTCTAACAAGATTCTTCCTCAGTTGCTCAATTTTACTATCTACAAAGCTAAGTAAGTCTCATTACTACCTCCAGCTACTAGCAGTGCTGACCTGAAACAACTAAAATTCTTTACTATCCATCTGTTTTCCTTTGCTTTTACTCTCCTCTTTTTCTTCCCATTCTAACTCACATGCCCCATACTTACTATAGCCTGTTTCATTCCAAATCATCTGTACTGTATTTATATTGCATACTATATTTTGCTTTTTAAATTAATAATGTTTCATCTACTGTTATATAAATGAAAATTGCAAAACTGTTTTTTAATTGTTCTCAGATTGTTTCATGTAACCCTATGGAGCTTTTCTCCCTGGGTTTCTGCTGAAAATGGGCTTTTGGCTCAGTCAGACTAACCTGGTCAACAAATGTAAAATAAATAAATAAACAACTGGAATGAAGTAATGAGCAGAGGCATATAACTCTAATCAGAAAATCAGAGGCCCATTTTCTAAGTGGAAGTTCTCAGTATAAAAAATTTTTGGTTGTGTTGTACCATTGTTTCAGATATAGTGTGATAATAGCCAGACTATCTTCTTGTATCATTTGTTGCTTGATGTAACTGGAATTTTCCAGTATAAATAATATATCACTGATAACACAAATATTTTAACTTATGCACATTACATAAAATGACTACCGCCTTCGGTTGTGTATCCAAATAATGTTGCATCAGATATCGGAAAGGACAGTGAAAAGGTCACTATGTAAAGTATTTTGGATTACCACAGATTCATTTGAAGGAAGAGGACAGCCCCACTTTATGAATGGCCCATGCTGGATACAGATATAGCTCTCATACATAAATCAAAGCACTTTACTCTTCTTGAGCAATAACACATTTTACTTGATTTTTGTGATTTAGGTCCTTTTTTTTACTTCACTTGATTAATAAATATTTCTATTTATTTGCTGTTCACTGGTGGCAGAGTATGAGAGCTAGATAGCACATCCTCCATATTCTTGGTTGCCATGTCTGTCCATGTGGCTGATTATTCTGATACCAGTCACTCTTGCAGTGGATCATAGCAATTGAAGTTGTGATGCCACTGTGAAAAAAGGAATTTTTCAGCTGAATTCCTGGTTAATTCTTCTGGGCTAGATGGAAGTGCAGTGTTTACCAGTTTTTCGAGTGTGTCTGTTGCACAAGTATTCACTGAAGAGGCTGGGATAGCAGCATATCTTACTAGGTCAACAGTTACATGAAGCCACTTTGGAAATAGCTCTGCTGGAGGTCTGACACCGCATGGCCCATGGACATAGTCATTTTTTTCTAGAAAACAAATATACATTTTTATTAAATCAACAATCAGTTAAGTTCAACAAGTAGAGAGATTGAAATTTTGCAATATAAGCAAATGAATGACCTTTATAGCTTCAGATAAAGGCAGTTGTGCTGTTTTTTTAACAGAATTACAGATCTTTGCACTCAAGTTAAATTTCTGCTCCATATTTCCACTCTCCCAAAAACAAAATACTATTCTTAAAATAACAATTACATTTATCCCAACACTGAGCCCACTTACACAATCTTTACAGAGAGTGTGTCAATTTAACTATGACAGAAAGAGAAGAACTACATGCATTTATTTAAAATGAACACATAATTATTAAGAACACAGATAAGGAAGGTATTGTAGTTGTTAGGTACACCTCATTCTATCTAGAAAGTATGTTAGGAATATTTAATGATGACAGCAGATACATGAAAATTACTTGTAGGGATGTAGAAGGTATAATGAAGTTAATGCAGAAATGTTTGATTTACAGACTAATGGATGTTTAATGCATGAAACACTGGAATATTGTATATACCATATCCTGTGTTATGTATTTTTATGGGCTTCCTAAAATGTATAAAGATCTTAAGAAGCCACCTATGCAACCTATAGTGTTCTCACTTGGTTAGATTACTGAAAATATTTATTTCAAACACCTAGGGGGATTACTTCCAAATATTAATAGTTATATATAAGACAAATATTAATAGATGAATACAAGGCAAACTATAAAAATAACAGTCAGTATTATAAGCTAGTTAAATTGGATGTAAACTCTCTTTTTACTGCTGTACCAAATATATGTGGAATAGAGTAAATGAGAACATTTCTGACAAAAATACTGACAGAAGTGATAAAACTATAAATACTACTTACACTTTGTTATCATTAGTTAAGGGATAATAATCTTATATGGGGTCTATATTACATTCTCGAAAGCCGACAGTGTCGAATCTGATTGTCGACATGAGAATAGCAAAACTGCAGAACAACGAACAAGTAAACGTAAATCTCCATAAGGGGAGATTTCCATTTACTTCAATGTAGTGTGGTCTCGGAGTTGATATCTTTAAGTAGCAGGGGGGGGTGCAGGGGGCCTACACTCCTTAGTTTTTATTTTGTTTGTATTTTTTTTGTTTGTTTGTTTTTTTTTTGCGAACATTCGATGGTTAACAGTTCGATCACTTAGGGTCGACCTTTAGTGATTCGAACTGTTAAATATTCAATGTTCTAATATAGACCCTCTTATATGTTCTGTGATAAATGCTATCTTCAGAAATGGGGAGGATGAATATGTACTTCCTGGGGTTAATATTTTTTATAAACACATTATAGTATATAAAAGATATGTTGATGATATTTTTTCTGTTGTGGGGAAGGACATTACTGGAATTAAATGAACTTGTAGACTATATAACACACACGGTGGATTTTCTGGGTTTTATACAAACTATTTCTGACAAAGAAATAAATGTTCTGAATATTCAGATAGAGAAATTGGATATAGGTAAAATATATACAATGATGTTTAGAAATTTAATAAAGAAAAATAGCTATTTCCATATGAGGAGTATGCACCCTCCCTTTTGTCTTTAGAAATATTTTGAAAGGACAAATGTTAAGGAAGATGAGGTTAAATATGGATAATATTAAGCTACTAACTCAACTGAATGGGCTGATTGATGAATTCCGTGAATGTTGCTATGATGACAGAGATAAAGGTTATTAAATAATTATTGACAGGATTGAGGCAGACAAGTGAAAGCTTTGTCTTTTCAGACAGGATATGCCTGGTTATGGAAAATACAAATATAGAAAGGAAGTAAGGCTTACACTGACCTACAACTGACCAACTAAGCCTATAGAGAATATTATCAAAAACGCTGACATATTTTACAAAACATGAAAGAAATAAAAGAAAGTATTCCTGTTACTCCCTGATTTAGTTATAAGGTGAAGAAGAACATGAAACAGCTCTAACTTGTAAGGAATATAAAAATCAGTAAATAGCAGATATACTCAAAGTAGAGGAACCTTTGTCTGTCAGAATTGTAAATTTTGTATTTTTTACATATCCAACTTTACAGACTGTATAGATTACGACTCCAGTAATATAATAATTATTGCAATTTCTGATAATTGCCCAGCATTTTATATAGGAAAAACAATGATAAAAGTAAAAGAGAGAATTGGCGAACACCTCTCTGATATTCAGAGGAGTATTGAGATAAATGACCTCTTTAAACATATAAAACCATAGGAACAAGCATTCCTGTAAATGCGCTATTCTTGAAATAGTATATAAGAATAGGAGATGGGGTAATATTAAAAATAAAACTGGATATTCAGAATATAGATAGATGTCCAGATTTAGAGCTGATAAGCAACCAAGCATAAATGGAGGTATGAAAAATTAAACCTGCTTGAAGGTTAGGCAATTGCAAAAGTGATTTATTGGTGGTTCATGATCATGTGATTTTAAGTAAGATGTTATTTAAACAAATGTATTTGACTGTGATTTTTATATTGCCTGATTAACACTTTATAGTGTGAAAGCTAGCAGTTATTCAATTATTTCTGTGTTCATTGATATGAATTGTTCTTTTTTTACTACAACATATCATCACAGCAAGACTGACCATGAAGATAATAATAGAATACTCTCTGGCAAAGGCTCCTACCATCAAAACAACAATAAAGCCAGCTGCATACATGCAAACATCTCAAGCATTAATTTATGATAATTGATTTTACTTTCTGATTACTAAATGATCAGTCTGTACAAAACACTGCACTTTATGAGTGCTTATAACCCCCCAAATTAATTGTGGTGACACAACTGCCCCTAGTTCCATACTGTCCTACTGCTACTACAAGGCACAATGTCTGCCTCTGTGGACTCGGTATCCTAATTGCTAGTACCCTAGTGGTAAGTATCACATTCATTTGCTTATACTCCAGTGCATAAACCAAGATGACCATTTTGCTCGGTTGCATGTTGCATTCTAATAAGCAAGTTTCTTCCTTCTCTGTCAGCAACCTTAACCATTATTGTTCTGTCACTCTGCAAAGAAAGGGAATTTTATTAGTTTTCCAGGTTTTAGCTATGAGTTGTTTATAGACAGGCATTAGCAGGAAAATAAGTGTCCCCTGATTTTAGACAGGTCTTAATTTCATCAAAACCCAACACAAATAGAATATGACTGAAAACAAAAAAGGTTGAAAAAATCTTCAGTAAGTTCATCCATAGCTGCTCTTTAAATATCTCAAAAACTGAGTACTCTCAAAAGCCATGCAAGCAGAAACCGCTCACCATATCTCTTGCATCTCCAGCATCAGGCATAGGCCTGCAGAAATAAATTCTGAAGATGAGATGCAGTATTAGAATACCTATGGAGAGACTTCCAGGCAAAGATCCTAAATCATCTAGATTTAATAGTGTAGTTATCCAAACTATAGTGTTGGGTTCAAAAGGCCTTAATAACTGGCCTAAGCAAAAAAGCAGACCATGAATCTCTACGTCTCTCCTTAATGGTAAAATTGAACTCCCAAAAAACTTTTTAGGCTTTGCTTATAATTCCATGAGTACAAAGACTCTTTTTCCTAGCTTCCCAAATGAATTTTAATACATTTGGCTGAGATCTTCATGACATAACATATATTTTTTCCTGTTTTGCTGCCCCAATAAGCATACATCACCCAACCCTCTGTGCCTTCTAGAGTCCGTAGGGAAATTTCACCTAGTTCTATCTTGGAAAGGGATCACCTTGTCTAATTTCCTATCAGTAGATCACCTTCATCTTCTTACTTACCCAGCTGGCAGTTCTTTCATCAATGACAACCTATGGGGGGACTGTTCAGCCCAAGGGAAGAAATTCTGATTTTTGTAAAGAAATACCTTGGTACGACAGGTCTGGAGTGCTAAGGTTTATGCCTATACCTCCAGTTATGTCAAAACCACAACCTTTCCAGGGCTTCCTGTTGATCTAGTCCCATAAAGAGCAAGGTCTTCCATGCTTTTCTAGCATTGGGGGCCTATAGCTGAAATCTTAGCTTCAGCTATAGTACATCATAATAGGAAACTAAATCAGTCATGCTGAGGCTTCCCATGTTCTTTCTAATAAATAGCCATCTTGTGCCAAAATACTCTAGGATTTGATCCATCCCATATGAATTTTATAATGATATTTTTCATGTTTTTTAATCATTTGTCTAATTGGGAATGACTGGAAGACATACAGTACAATAACAGAATAAACACGTTCAGTGCTTGCACAACCTGATACTTCTTGGACATTTTCCAAGACTTTATTTTTTCATCTTAACTCTTTGCAACAAAACCTTGAATGTTTTTAATGTCAAAGCATTTTCAGACCCAACAGTAAGGGTAACATGCCTTTAATATTTCATTCAGAGAATATTTTACCACCACTACCTTAGTCACTTCATGATTACATTTCTAATCCAATAAATGCCAAAAATCTTAAAGTATATCAAATAATATGGGGATGTCTGAGTTTGTACTGATGGTATAATTTAAGATATTGTGTATACAATGAGATTTTGACAGTATTTTGATTGATCAAGCAATCCCCTAAGTCCAGCCTTCATATTACAAGAGTAAGAGGTTTGGGATATCACACAAAAGGCAGCAGTAAAAGGAGGCACCCCTGTGTCATGCCTCTAGCGATAATGGAAAGGGGCTCAAAAGCTCAGCATGCATTTTCGGTCTTGCATGGCAGCCATAATACACCTGTAAAGTAACCCACACAAAGGGATCTGGTATGCCATATTTCACAAAGCTAATCTCAAAAATGGCCATTCCACTTTGTTGAATGCCTTCCTCCCATCCATGCTCAATACAATTAGCATGCCTTTATTTTGCTGAACGTTTTGCATGATAAAAAAAATTTAAGCATAAAATTAAACATATATAGTCCCCCACTCAGAGCCACATGGTCCATGTGGATCAGTGCAGAAACTCATTTGCCTAGTTTGGGTGATAGTAGGGTCACCAACATCTTATAGTATTTATTTAATATAGAAATGGGTCACTAGGGGGGCAAAAGCATGGGTTTTTTTCCTTCCTTATGTATCAGTACAGTGATTGCTTCCTGTAGGTTCATAGGTTAGTACTAGGCTAACTGCCTTTATGGGCCATTTTAAGCCTAGCCAATTACCCCATGTGAGAATCAAACCCTGCACCTTTGGTTTATAAGGCAAATACCTTAACCATTATGCCAACCTCCCACCCTTATAATTCTTGAGGAAGGGGGGTTACCTGTTTATAAGACATGGCTTATCACAACTGCAAACATGTCTCAGAATGTATCCATGTCCATAATCCACAAATCCAGAGACCGTTCATCATTTATGAATATCTTCCTCACTATCTACCTTTTAACAACTTCCATCAACTCTCTCTCCTCAGTAAACAGCACTACAAATCCTGGGACCTATTCACAGAACACCATAAGCAACTACAAAACTCCCTTTCCCTACTCATTGGGCTGATCCCCACTCTCTGACCTGTAGAGTTCAGTACAGTACAGACAAAAAAGGTTTAGAGTACTCTCCAAGATATTATCTATACTCATTTGATAAGGATCTACTAGTTCTTGAATTATAGCTTTCATCCACTGCCATCTAAATCTGGTTATATGTGCCCTCTGACATTTAGGTGAGTTTCTGAAATACAGGTCCCTTAAGCCTTCCCAGGGAAACTTGATTTATTTCTCAGTGTATCTCAATTTTCCACTATAACACATCTATCTTAGCCCTAATCTACACTGATCTTCTAATCAGGAATTCACTACTCCTCAGACCTAATACATTGGAGCCCATATAGTTTTTGCATTTTCTCTTGTAACTAAATTTTGGACTCTACATGGCTCTGTGGCATAGAGGGATATGGAGCCCTAACTGTGGCCTAGGTGACCAGTCTTTGATCAGTGGCTCCATCACTGCAGAAGTAAAGTAGGGAGGGAGTGTAGTGAAGGGTTGTGTCCCACGTACCACCCCTAGGGTGTGGGGAGGGTAACACCCAATCAGAGCACATTCGGGGTGCAATTTACATGAAAACAAAAGAGAAAGCACCACTCATGCCACAGGGGAAGATGCATGCAATGATGCTTGAATGGAATGCCATTTGTGGGAATGGGGGAATGACCTCGAAGGTCAGCCCATTTCATGTTACTCCCTCGGCCCTTCACCAAGTGCATTAAAGGTATAGGGTTTAAAACAGAAAACAAAATCCTGAACTGTCCTCAATGGCTGTCTAAATGATGGATTCTCCTGGCTAACCATCACCATGATGATGGAGAAAGGAGTGGGAAAATTGCCCAGAAGGGGTGGGGCTTGACAAAAGGTAGGAGCAAAATGTGCAAAAAAAAAAAAAATAGACTCCCTCCTTAGTGCTTTTTGTGTTGCTGAACTCACCTTTTAAGCTTTTCCTTAAAATCTTCACACTAATCTATGACTCCATTACCTTAGCACTGACGTACTCAGCTGACTGCTTTAAAAATGTCATATACCATGATCAGAAGGGTTCTAGTCTTGGTTAGCAAACTGGAAACCTCTAGAGAGTTGTGAGGATGGTGATTACCCACAACCAGTCAAGCAAGATCTCAATAGGAGCAATGGACTGATAAAAGAACAGTTGCATTACTAAATCCTTAACTAGATGAAAAAAATCCACCATGAGACATATCATATCAGTTCTTGATAATGACTTAAACTTAAGTAAAATGCATATCCTCATCCTTAGCTCCCAGGAATTCACTATCCCTCAAACCTAATGCCACCCTATATCAAGAAGAATGCTTGTTGATATCCTCTGTTGTGTCACACTACCCAGAACATCCAAACCTTTGGTTATGCAGCTCCAGTTTCCAATGAAAAAGCTGGACACCTCCTGAAAGGCTAATAGAGTAGCCATAATATTTCTAGAATATCCTGCTTCATAAATCCTGTCATGACATATGCTGAAAGCACCTAGGCATATGACCTTTAAATCTGTAAATTTCTACCTATGGTGTGTAATAATATCTTTCACATGCAGTATACATAATTTAGAGATCAATATAACTACCCACTGCAATGGGTATTTGAAAAACAGCAGCAACCCCTCTGCCCCATATGCCATTCATTAATATTAGTGCATACCAGAGGTTAAATGGGTCTCCAGGAATGCAATGATATCACAGTAAATGTTCTTAAGATTGGAAAATACTCTCTTCTTCTTTTTTCAATTATTTGCATTGAAAATTTTAACAACAAAACATTAATATATGATAATAGAAATATTACAAAACAAATATACATATCTAAAAGAACAATAATAAACAAGAACTAAAAATAACTATTTGCAATGCTTTTTAAACCGAAAAAGAAATTTGATAAGAGTAGCTGGTAGTTAATTATTAAAGTTTGCTTATCCAGCAGCTCTTTGAATTTCAGCCATATCTTATATGAAGAGGTGATTCTAGATGTTCTTGTCCTGATCATGATAAGCTGAAGATGACAGACTTCAGTTGTCAAGTGTACAAATTCCTTCATAGTAGGAGTCATCTGATTCTCCAAGTTCTTGGTGATGACTTTTCTTCCTAATGTTAAGATTCTCCATAAAACAGGCTGATTCTCCAAGTTCTTGTTGATGACTTTTCTTGCTAATGTTAAGATACTCCATAAAACAGGGTATTTTATTTTCATGACACAAGTAGGAATAGGTGTATTAAATAAAATAAGAGATTTGGTCAGCATAAATTTGACATTAAAAACAGACTGTAAGATACAATAGTCTGTAAGATACAAGGTTATTCAAACCTTTAACATAGAATGACCCAAGATCTAGCCTAACAGTGTCACCCCACAATAGTCCAAGATAAAGACTGGCCAGTAGTACATAAAATACATCCCTAGCAAATAAAAAACAGTAAAAACAACCTTTGTTGACAATATTTCCCCACATAAACGTGACAGACATTGCAATGTTATTAAACAAAACAGGATATTTTATTACTATGAATAGCTCAAAATATTTACAAAACTCTGTGATGCACAACGGTGTACACCACTTAACTTCCAAAGACTGGAAAGATATCCCACATGCATATTTCCTTGAAAAAATTAAGACATAAGACAAGCACTCTACCTGAATTTTAATCAAAGGACAGCAGTGCCGTCCTTTGCCATGGCCGTAAGCAGTTGCTCTTACTAACAGATAACACTAGGGTCAGTGTTCTAATGAAAATAAAATGCAAAAGCAGTGTTTCAGTCACTTCTGAGTTACAAGGACATCCCAAGTTTCACTGCCAGATGTTGACACACTGTAGCAGACCTTGCAGCAACTGCCTACCAGTGGTGGGATCTTCCACATACAGTTCTACCTTGTCAAGTTTCAGTATAGAAATAGAAGACATACCAGGAGTCCGGTACAGAATCCTTCCTGACAGACTCTGTAAACAACCAAGTCTTGAAATTGCACAGCTTCTTAAAGTGTATTAAATACAAAACTTTAGCCCTGTCATCAGTCTATTTGCCTCTCCTGGATCTGTTCCAATATAGCCTCTGCACTGGTAGCCACTCCTTTTACATAGCTTCCCCAATTTTATAGAAGCTGTATACAACTGCAGTGGGAAGAGAGGCTTTCATCAACCTCCCAGTTCCAGGCTGCTGAAGTATATAATCACCCAGCTTGCCAAGAACTCATAGAAAAGAATAACTGGTTCCAGCATCTTTGTATCTGCTGAAAACAACAAAATCCTGTTACTAAATTGCAACCTTCCACTCCTGATGTCTGATATTACAATGGGTAATATGTAGCACATGAAGATAGTCACTCATTGCCTAAAAGATTGTCTAAAGAACTAGAATGTATTGGTTATAACGAGTCACATGGTAGATAAGAAGATTCTTCAGAGGTTGTAAACTAAAAACAAGAAAGAGCTTGAACTCACACAGCATTTGTGAAGACAGTCAGGGTGATATTTGCCATTTTATTGCAGTGATAACCACATTCTCCAAGTTTCCGCAGTCATAGAGATTAGCATGTCATACACATGTTTCCAACACTGACCTCTTTGCAGAAAAGACTCCAATTATAACTGTGTTCAAAGAAGAAACAGACATGCAGTTCAAGATTGGCTATCATTTTGCTGCTTTGCTGTTCAAATGGGTAACCATTTAAAATACTGAGACCTGCTAGAATGAGCCCCAAAATCCTCTGAGGTGAGGGGATCTCAGAGACGGTATATATAAGTTTGGGGATGAGGGCCCTCGTTCCTGCAAAAATATGTTTAAAGGAGAAGATCAAATTTCAAAAATCTTTCGAAAGTATTTTTTTTTTTTGGCTTATTAGCACTCAAAATTTCATTTGCCGACATTTCAATAGGGCGCCATTAAAATCTATTATAGCTTTATTCTGGGTGAAAATAGAGTAATTTTCATGCAGGTTATCTAGATTATGTCCCACTGATTATTGCAATGCTCACTGCTGAACATGGGAAAGTGCTTCCTGCAGATCCAAAAATGTTTGTATTCCCAATGGTAATGAAACCTTCAGGTTTACACCATAATTCAACTGGAATTGCAGTCTTCTTGGTTAGCATTCCTAAATATTCCATTGAACAGACTGCACTGTTTTCTAGTTTCCACAAAACAATCAGTGCTAAGAAACAGTCCATGGTGTCCAGACGTACAGAGCACCCCATGTTTCTATATCACAGAATCTTGTATTCTGCTTTAAATGTCTCAGAACTCATAATGATTTGTTTAGGATGGCCTCTTGCTAACATGGCTTCTGCTCTGCCTAACCACTTCTTTAGCACAGCATTCTCATACAAACTATACAAAGTCAGAGAGGGTTTCATCAACCTTCCAACTCCCAGCTACCAACTTAAGTATATAATCATCCAACTTGCCATTCACGTTTGTATTTGCCCATTGGCATTTCAAGAAATATTAGTAATAGGGAAGTCAATGAGCCATTTTGTGCCTTGTCTATCTGAAATCAGCTAGTGGTTTGGAAAGTGCCAGAATCAGTCACATCCAGGATCTCCTGCTGGTCCATATAATGTTTTGGGTGCTTAGATTTGCCAAAGGATGTTTTATTCTCTAGGCTTTCAGTTATCTGAAACATCAGCACATTTTAGTAACGCACAATAGATTAAAACCTCAAGACTGGAACCAACTAATTTTAACTGAGCCACTCTTAGAATGCCATACCAGAAGTTATTTTTGACAGACTAAATTAATAACTATATCTTTAGAAAATGCAGAGTTTCTTCAGACATGTTACAGAGAAATATTTTCTCTGAAAGTTTAAAAGAATGAATACCTGGATATTTAAATGCAACTGAAATATTTCTGAAACACAGAGAATTCATTGATATTTGCACCATAGATGGAATGAAATCTTGAAAAGCTTCACCTGGCTTCAATATAAAAGAAAGAAGCACGCCTCTTTGATTTAATTTGGAATATATTCCTTGTCGATCTATAGTACGGTAGATAGAGGATAATCTGTCTGGATGGTGACTCTTAGAGACCTGGCAGTGTGAGACAGTAGCATGATCATTCATTAATAAAAGGAGTAGCAGGGCTTAGCTTTAAGGCTTTTGTTGGATGATTCTTGAATAAGGGACACATATTGTTCCCTTTGAGTCCCTTAGGCAGACCAACTAGGAAAAGGTTGTTGCACCTGATATGATTAAGGTTCTTAACCATATCCTGAAGTTGCAGCAACATTCTGAGTCAGAGTACTGGGACAAGATCACATACTCTTGTGACGTAATGGTCTGATTATATAGTACAACTTCTATATCCAAAGACTTCATTTTGAGAGTTCTTTCTGCCTAAATTCTGTAGTATCTCCCATTACCCTTGAAGACAGGGCCATAGGCTTATCAATCATATCGGTAATTTCTCTCACCATCTGCAGTGCTTCTGGGCCACTCATATTGCTTGACTCAGTGATAAAGAGAACACCTCAAGGACAGCAAAGCTAATTAAGGTAGAATTCAAAGAAATTACTGGTTTGCTTTTAAATCAGATAGTAGCAGACTTTAAGAGTGGCAAATCATTATAGAAGATGGAGTCTGATGGCTCTTAATGGTAGAAATAGGCTAGCATTTGCAACAGCTCTAATGGGACAGTATTCTTACCTTGCATATTAAGCTCCACTCCCATTGTCTTTACATAGTAGTGAAATTCAGATAACTAGTTTTAACAGTGTGAGTTTATATTTAGTGTGTCATGGTCCATTTCAAATAATGGCATACTAAGAATCTCTACAAGTAATTTCCTTATTTCTATGTGCTTAAATATCATATTTTTACAGTTTCTGTATTTTATATGCATTTTCTTTTGTGTACCCCTTTTGCAGCAGGCTTGTGTGTGTTTTAGTAGCCCCTTAGCTTTGTTTTTTTTTCTTTTTTTTTTTCAAACATCTTTGTTAAACATGACATTAAAAAGTGAGATAGCATTTCTTTTATTTTTATGCAGTATACAGTTAAACATTTTTATTTCACTCCAATATTAGATAAATTGCTCAATTCCTGCCTTCCTTTAAATATCACTAATCCTGCTGAACATTATTCCACATGTATTATTCCCACAAATTCTATTTATTTCTATGTAATTGGCTCCTTCCATTTCATAAAGATCACACTTCTAGTTATTTTATCTCCTTTACAATATTCAGTACTTCAATTGCAGTTTCTTTAGATTTTTTTTTTAGTAATTGCTTTTTCTGCAGGTAATAGCATTAAAATTAGTAAAGCCTTTAATGTTTAAAATGACACTGAATGGATTGAATTAGTAACTGTAACCTGAAGGTTTTTTTATTGATTACATTTTCTGTTACAATTCTCCTTTATACTGGAGAATATACTTTTAACATTTAAAATAATTAAAAAAAATCTCTATAATTGTATACTTCCTTCCAATCAATAAAATAATTTACCTTGTCACCATTTTTCATATTATCATGTTTGCAGAAATGAGGTTTGGTAACAAACCAATTTGTCCAGAAACATCTTCGGGGGGAGGTTAGATAGAAATAATAGTGGGGATTTGTAGGGTAAGGGAAGTAGATTAAGTAGGGTGAGGGAATGAAAGGGTTTAATAGAAATGAAGGATGATTGGGAGGAAATGAGGTAGGGGCAGGGAAGGGCTTAATGGGTTTTATGCAACTGTAATTGGATAAGGAATCACATTTTGGCAAAAACTTGCTAAGGCAGGTTCTTCGTCTGAGACGACCTTTAGATATTTTAGAGAACAGGTAGGCCTTTGATTAATAGTAGTGGGATGGTAATAATAGGTTGGTGGTTTATTCATATATGAGTGCTTTTTTTTTCTTCTGCTGCTCCTTGCTGGCTAGTTTAAGGTAGGTGAGCAATAGGTTATGGTAAGCTTAGTGGCGTGGAGAGGGCGTGTAGCCTTATTTGGATTCCTTAGGTTATGCTTAATTGCAATGAGGAATGGTGGTTTTATGGGTTCATTGGCCTTGGTGGTGGAGCAGGTAGTGGTTCATGGGGTTAATGTCGTTAGAGGCTTAGATTGTGTTTAGGGCAGGTGGGCGCTGAATTTTTATGCTAAGATAGACGTTGGTGGGATAGTTGTTTGTTGTTGAAAATTATGCTTTATTCTTTGACTACAGAACATTTGATACAGCCTTCTGGGATGTGTGACAATCTAGTTCCATGGGTTATATGCAGAAAATGAGAGAAAAGAAGTAGTTAATCCATTTGAGCAAAGCGTTATGAATGCTCGTTATGTTATGTTCATATCTTTATGGTATTTTCTGTTACCCCTGCTGTCTGGTTTTCATTTAGTGCTTACTTTAGTTATTTCTTATTTTCAATGGTTGGTTAGGGTTGTACTTTATCTCTGTTATTAGCATGTGATCTATCTGTGCATTGCAGTGCTGAATATTCATTAGGTTCTGTTTGCAGCTTTGTGGTATCTTTCTGTCACCGCATGCTGCCAGGGTTCATTTGGTGCCTCTTCTAGTGTTGGGCTCATCAATGGCTTACAGCTAGCACTGTGTCTTTTGTGGGTTGTGGAACCCCCGCTCTCAGCAGGTCATGTGCAGGAGCATTCATCTAAAGGGGGGTGGGGATTGTTACAGCCATTAGTGTGGCATGGTAGGTGGGAGATGGGTATATAGCTCGGCTGTTTCTTTACCACAGAAGGACAGAGTTACACCTGATGGGCAGGTGCTGTGTATGAAAGTGAAGCCTTAACAGCTGTGAAGGGGAGGGGGGAGGCTTTGCGACTATCATGTACATCTTGCAACCATGCTGAATTTTGTCTCATAAGTTTGGTCCAGTTTTCGTAAAATTATGGATTTCTGGTAAATTAATGGCACCTTATTAATGATGGAAGTTAGAAAATGACAGATATTTGTGTTTTAGACTTCATATCCATTCAGAAAATTCATGCTGATGCAATACCCCTTCAGAAAATTCATGCTGATGCAAAACCCATTGTTCTATCAACATTCTGGTTTATTTTGGACCTTGGTCTCACTTTATTCATGGTTTGTCTAGATTTATTGTTCTAAGAGGTTGAGTGGTATGCTCTCGTGGTGTCGGCAGCTTTGGGGGCGGGTTCTGACAAGCTACAGCATAAGTGCACTCTTTCAGAATTTGGCAGTTATATTACCCTAAACCTTAGTAATATAACTAGCCAATTCATTTTCTGAGTGAGGTGAACACAAGGTGTATTAAAATGCATTATTAGAAGATGTTTCTGATCTTCAAGGGCATTTGTTTCATGTTATCAGTAATTAATGTGAATCATTTCTGTTTACCACAATGAGTTGAGCAATGTGCCAGACCCCAAGAAATATAAACCTTTTAAGGCCCAAATGAGGTATGTTCCTTTTATTGAGGGATGCCTCTGTTCAATATACAGTTTACAGTTTTCAAGGACTTGTCCTCCAGTTGAAAGTAAAGTTAATCACACTGATCCATGTCTTCTAAGCAGACTAATATTTTGGGTAATTTTGGACTAAATAGTTTTTTAGTCATAGGGCCAATGCAGGGAATGATTCAAAATATCCAACTAGAAAAAGCATTCAGCATATACTACCATTCAGAAATGAACTAAAGTGATTTATATTTTCCCACCCCTAATGTATATCTGGAGGTTCTCCAACCACCAATTTATTTTATTCTTTATTTGGCTCTGTCATTCTATTTTCCACTTTAGTGGCTTTTCCTTTGCATAGTCTAGGGGGGCTGACTTGCTCTGTGGGTGAGTCTAGCGGTGGTCTAGACAAAATGTGGCATTAGTATAAGGGGAAGAAGAGCAAAGAAAAAGGGGAAAACACACAAAAAAAAAGGCAAAATGGTCAATGCGGGGGGGGGGGGGGCGGCTCCATGGTGCAAGTGCACGTTTACAGGGATTAGCAGCCATTGATCTTACATGCATGTAGCACAATTAATGTTTTGAAGGAGCATTGTTGTCCTTGAGGGTGATACTCCACATCTGTACAGATTTTCACAGAGTGACCAGAATTTGCCTGGGTATTTCTGGTTGTTCCACATGGAGTTTGTGTCTTTTTTTTTTTCTTGTGATGGATTGCTGAGGACCAACTTCACTGGGTGATGTCAGTCATTTGAGTTTCAGACTTCGTGTCCTTCTGAAGGTGCTTGGTGTCTGTCTGACACCATTTTTTCTCGCGACTTTGCCAGTTTATGAGACAGGTACTTAGGGATATGTCCCAGTTGTGGGGCTCAGTGCCCCCAGGTCTCCATGGTGCTGATCTTCATGGAGGATACACATCTTGGCTCCTGTTTTGGTCTGTTACTCAGACTTCAGGTTGCTGGTAAATTGGTGTGGAGGGAAGTCATAAGATAAGGTCATACAGTTGGTTAGGACTTAAAATTCATCAGGAGATACAGGCTAACTCAGATCCTGTTAATCTCATAACTTTCGTGGTTGGGAGGTATGATATTGATATACAGGCTGGCGGCTGGCAGGGGGTGGAGGACAAGGATAATGGTCATGACGTTCATTTGCAGATGCAAGGTAGGCATGCTGCCCAATTGTTTAGATTTTATTGCATGTATTGGTGTGTTGTCCTGTTGTCATAAGAGTTGTGGTTTCTGCCAAATCAGGGGGAGGTTCTGAGGACTGTAGTCACTAAATAATATACAAGTGAGTTTTGTACTTCAAATCCTTCATAAAGGTATATTGTCATGCACTTCATTGCAAAGAATGATATTCAAACCCAGTTACTGATAGGAATATTTAAACTGTGCCCATATTTCCTGGCCTTTGTTCCCCCTATAGTTCTGTGCTAAAGTTTTCTTTTCAGTTACAGAGGGGGCAGCAGAGAGGGACGGCCCAGCGGCAGTAGGACCCAATGCATTCTAAAGTGTAAGAAGTCAGCCTCCAAGGAACAAGGCAGAGGGAGGAAGATCAGCCTGGGTAAGGCAACCTGGAATTCGGTAGGCATGGCTATGATTGAGACTGCATCTGGAGGATCAAGATTGGATAAAGTTGCAGGTTTTGCAGTGTTGCCATTTTGTGTGATGTTTAATATTGTAAAGGCTAAGACCAAAATACCACTTCTCATGTTAACTGGTTAATGTTGCATTAAGTTTGTCATAATTGTGAGTGGGAGAATTTTCCCGGTATTATTTGTTACAATGTTTTACATTAGCTACATTCATTAACTGCATGGGTTAATTCTCTGGACTACTTTACTTGTAATTACAGGTTCAAGTGTGAAAAATATGAAAGTTCTGTTAGAAAATGACGTGTGATTTGCAACATTACAGGTGTGATTTCATTGTTTATGACTTTATCTAGTTTGTTCCAAAGGTGTGGTATCTTCTGAGAGACAAATATGTCCCTCAAACAGGTTTTACTAATGTCAAATCCAGGTTAAGGTCTTTAGAGCAAGTAACATGGGTAACATTTGACTTGTGCTTTGGGCTGATAACAGCTGGTTTAATATATGTATGACTGAAAAGTAGGTAGGGTTTGATGGAGCATTGTAGGTATGCAGGTGTTTTGGGGGATATGTGAGGAACTGGGTGCTTTGTCGGTTATGCAGAAGTTAGCAGGTTTAAGCAAGGCATTGTTTAGGATTGCTGCAGAAGTGTGGGGTAACGTTTAGAAGGAAGGATTATGGAAGGGCATTGCCAGATTGGTTAAATTAATGTTACAGGAGTTTGGAGCACCCTTTATAATGAAGGCATATGGTAGAGCATTACCAGGTTCGTTAAATTTGTGCTGCAGCTACCTGGGGGAAATTAGTTTGGTGGGAAATATTTAGTTATTTGTCAGGCTTGGGAGCAAGGTAATGTAGTTCAGCTGGTTAGTTGTGACTAGTATTGCTGCACAGGAGACAAAGCTATGTGAATTTAGTCTTGAACGGTGGTTTGTTGGTTTGAAGGGTTGCAGTTGGTTTGGTAGTGTGAAGATTGACAGACATTGGCTATTGTCAAGATAGGTTTTGTTGTGAAGGTTGGCGTTGGTAACTGGAGATTTACTGGGTTACAGTTCAGGTGACATTTATTTTATGGATGTATTGAAGTCATTTTGAAGGTGGTTCATTGTGCAGCAAATGCTATGATGATCATTAAATGTTTTCTTGTTTACAATGGATAATTGGTGGGATGGCAGGACTGCTATTAAATTGATTTTGGAAAGGAAATCTCATTTTGGTTATTACTATATACATTGGGCAGTAAAACAGGGCTGCAGTTAGGCTTGATAGCATGCAATTGCCCTTGTGTGGTTTCAAGACACATTTGATTTACTGTTGTGGTAGTATATTTGGTAGGTACTGACCTGGGAATCATTACAACACTATTATTGGTAGTTAGAATAAGTGAGAATCTAGTTAATATACAGAGGATATGCTAAGTTATGATTATTATTTTAGCATTGGAGAGGGATCATTGGTTTAATTCCAGCTGTTTAGGCAATTGGTTGCTTTGGGTATTTATATGATAGGGATTTGTCTGGTGATGACAGTGATTCAATTTGGTTTAGAGAGGATGGATTACACCGAACGATGTTTCGTTTACTTCGGGGATGTTCACTCATTAGAGCATTTCAGTAAGAAAACCACAATAGGATTTGTTTAAATCAGATGTCCATCAAAAGAAGTCCTAGAATAGGAACTGGACAGTTCTGAATCCACAGGTAATGCTTGGCATTACAGTTTTATTATATTAAAGTAAGCACTTTTTCTAAAAGTTGTCAAGAGCTCTTAGATCTACAGGCATTAAAATGTCATATTATTAAAATACAACATTTTCTGTCTGTTAACCAGGAGCACTATCTGACTAAATGACTTGCTCAGAGTCACGCAGTAGGCAAATGGAAGAAGAAAGAATCAAACCATGCACTAATTACTACAGGGAGCAGCTCAATAAGAGCTTTTGAGTCCCAATCTTTTGAAATAACTGACATACTTTCATTAACATTTTCATTTTGTGTTAAAGCACTAAGGTTTACAGTCAGTCAGTAAGTCTAGTCATAAGAGTTTCATAGTTATTCTTGTTCATTATTCACCATCTGGCAGTTAGTCTAGATGGCTAAGGCTATGTGCTACTAATCAGTTGCTTCTTGTAGTACAAGTTTGCCTTCATTTGCCTACTGTATGACCTTGGTAAAGTGACTTGCTCGGTCAGTGGTTTTAGGCATTTAGGAAATTGTGCTTGACTCCTCACACACCTAGTAACTACAAGCTTATGCAAAGGGTACATTTTACAGCTATCTCAATTTCTTCCTCATAGAATGTGTGGCATTCTGATAATGTGTTGCAGACTGCAGTCATTAAATAATGACAAATGTGAGTTTAAGACTTCATACCCTTCAGGAAATTCTTGCAAATGCAAAATGTGCACTTGTCAGAGTATGTAAGACCAATATTTAAAATCCCTTCATTAATTTGGATGTTTGTCTCTGATACTGGAACAAAGAGGTTGCAAAGGCATGGGGGACTGCAGTGGGTTGCAGTGTTGATTCTTAGAGCAGTAACCTGAAATACACTTTTAGGTCATAATTAATGCATCTGTTCATTCATTTTATTGCAAGCAAATATGTGAATGAACCCATTACATAAGGCTGTAACTGATGTCAAGTGAGTGTGTGTGCATGTGTGTGTGTGTGTGTGTGTGTGTGTGTGTGTGTGTGTGTGTGTGTGTGTGTGTGTGTGTGTGTGTGTGTGTGTGTGTGTGTGTGTGTGTTTCATCCCAGAGTAGTTATGGTGTAAAGGAAAGAATCAACATGCTCTTTGGGTACAACTCTTGGTTTCCTTGTTTTCTTGACTGCTGACTGCAATTATTTGGACATGAATAAACTGGACAGCATGAATAACACAAGTTTAATGTCACTATTTTATCTCTGAATACATGTTTAATTTAGCCTGCTTTTGCAAGCATGCTGGTGTACAATGCACTCTGTTTAGACTACACAAGTTTGTCTAGCTCTTAATGCAGATGAGTAAGGCTATGAGATGTTAGTAAGTTGATGCCTGCAAAATGCAGGTTTTGGTTTCTTCAGCCTTCCTTTATCTTCTATGTGATTCTGACCAAGTCAGATTACCAGGCAGTGCTCTTGGGCTGATCCTACAAAGGAACACTTCAGTTCATTGGGCCTGACCAAGTCAGATTACCAGGCAGTGCTCTTGGGCTGAGCCTAAAAAGGAGCACTTCAAATCATTGGACTTACCCAGCATGTTAACAAATGCATTATATGTTTGTCTTTTGCATTCCTGCACCTTGCACATAGCTGCTTGTTAGTGTTTCACTAAATGCTTTTTCACTGGGAATCCCATCAAGCCGCTTGAAGTTTAATGGATTGCAAGGTGTAGTTTCAACAAATGCAAATTCCAAGAAGAGAAGATAAGTTTATTGTTACTTATTCTAAGTCTGTTTTCAATATAAAAGTGGATTTTTTTAGCAACTGGATATCAGTGTCTGTGATGTAAATTTGAAATACATTTTAAATCCAAATCTACTTCATTACTGTATGACGATAGGCAGTACTGCCAGGCATACCAGGAGAAGTAGGGCAGTGAATGTGTAACATATGCCAGCACAGCTAGCTGGAATTATGTAAATAATTATATGTCATTTGTATATCAAACTGATTTGTATAGATGCCTGTGCTGAAAATGTATCTGTAAGGTTTGCTTGTGTTAAAATGTATCAACAGTGTGCCCTGCTGGAAAGAAAGGAAATGTACATTCATTGCTGTAACTGAATTAAATGTATATGTTTCAACAGAATGGAACAGGTTAATCTTAAACTTCAAAATATATGTGAAATTAAATTACTTTATGGGTTAAGCCATAAAGTTGATATCTCACAGTTTTGAATGGAGCTAGAGATGCAATGCCTGTGCTAGAAAACAGTTTGTAGCTCCTGTAGGAAGAGTGGAATAGTTGCATGGTTGTATGACTTGCAGTAGCTGCACTACATCTGAGCAAAGCTCTATCTGTGTGTATAGTAACATATAGGTGCTAAACTCTTGTCAGCTTCTGGTGATGGGGGATAATGTGGGAAACAAGAGTCAGATGACCAGATGTGTGCATGATGCCATTCTGTACAGAAATAATGTTTTAATATTAGAGGAGACTGACGTCTCAGGAACATTCTGCATTTTGTCTTGGATCTGACAACAAGGACCACTCACCCATATTATCTTGCCTTGCTCTATTCAGTAAGTAGGAACAGTAATTCTTTTAGTCAATCAGTAATAGTGAGATTAGCTAAATACTGTTTTTCTATAACTGTGTGAAACCGTCCATCTGTGTTATTTTTAATGTTTCCTGTGACTGAAACTCTTGTGTTTACTATAAATAGATATTGAACTCTGATATTTAGTATTTTCTTGGTATTTTGTTACTTATTATTAAATATATTTAAACTTTTCATTGTGGTTGGTCCTTTTTAGAAAAAATATTTAAGCTTTGAGAGCATTTGTAATTATTTATTTGGTGATAACTCTGGCCACTCCTGAAAGCCTAGCTGTTTGGTCAACATTGTCATTTGTATTAATATTAATTTTACTAAAGCATACTTGAATACTCTTTTAAGAGCCTTATAGTGACTGACTAGTGGCAGTGAAACTACCTTATTGTTTGGACAGAAGGCGGCATAGCTAGTAAATCTGTGCCAGCCTTTCCCAGGTGTGTGTGTGTGTGTGTGTGTGTGTGTGTGTGTGTGTGTGTGTGTGTGTGTGTGTGTGTGTGTGTGTGCGTGTGTGTGTTGTGTCAGCTACTTAAGCAGGGACACAAAGCACTAGTTTCACAGAGAGGGTTCTGTTGGACTTGTCTTGGACACTTGGCTGAGGACCTAACCCTACAGCTGTGCCAGTGGTGAGTCTTATTGTGGACATGGAGGGAGACAGATAGAGAGACCCAGAACACGGGCTGACTGTGTCCCTTGTGCTTGATGCAGAGAGGTCTGCAACTGGAAATAGTGTAACTATAGGTATTCCAAGTCTATGCCCCTCTCCAGTGTCAGTGGTGAGGATTCAGGCTCCCTGATTACTGGCTCAGTGTGGGGATGTCACACAGTAAAAGGACAAAATGATTGATTTCAACAATTGGCTAAGCTTCTGGTGTCATTCTAAGAGGATCCAGTATCTGTCTGCCTGGGATGACATGATAAACAAACCACAATGTTTTGCCAGAGATGGCCTGCACCTGTCACCCTTGGGATTCCGGATACTGGCTAAGGCTCTTGCCACCCCTATAGTGCCGTTTTTAGGCAAGGTTCAAATGACAACACTGTAGCAGGTACAAGCAAGCAAAATCTGAGGGTAATGCTACTCAATGCTAGAAGCCTAAACCTCAAAAAGCACTCACTCAAGGCACTCCTTAAAATGGAGAACATCGACATATGTGCAGTGACAGAGACATGGTTTAAAGCTCCAGAGAGCACCCCTGCATTACCAGGCTATAATTCATGCAACATCTTTCAGCCACCTAACCTGGGCTGAAACACTAAAGGTGGAGGTGTGTCCATATTCATTAAGGATATTCACACCTCCAGGCTAGTTGCTCAGCATAATGCAGCCAAGATTATCCAAGTGTAACTAACTCTGGGCAAGACCACAATACAAATTGTAGCTTGCTACAGATCCTCCACCATGTCCCAGCATTCCCACTCCTCATTTCTTGATACACTGGAAAATATTAGGGTAGAACTTAACACCCTAATAATGGACAATTTCAACTACCCCACCATTAACTGGGAAAACTACTCATGTACCAACTCTTGTGCTCAACATTTCCTGGAATTCATAAATTCCAATGCCTTGGATCAACTTTTCCACACCCCCACCAGGGGCAGCAATATCCTAGACCTTGTCATTACCAACATGGGCAACCAGTGTTCCACACCAGAGGTCAATTCCTCGTTGGTCATATCCGACCACAAGCTAATCGCCCTAGACATCCACATCCCATCCCCACCCCCCATTAAGGAAACCACTGTAAAAAATTTCTCCAAAGCCAACTTCACACTTCTTAAGACAGAAGTGGCAAACATCACAACACCCATCCTGACAGACAGTAAAGGTACAACTAATGATTCCTACACAAATGCACTTTATAAGCACTTACACGAGTGCATGGATCATGCAATCCCTAACAGAACCAAGATGCCATAAACAAACTCTACAACAGAAGAAAGAAACTGTTGCAAAAAAGAGTAAAATCTCATGAATGGAGGAACTCCCTGGTCATCCTCAGTAAGAAGCTGAGATCCCTCATAAAATCCTCCAAAGCTAGTTATGAAAACAAAATTGCCACTGATTCTAAAGGCAACAACAAAGCATTCTATAGCTATGTCTCAAATTCCCCAGAGACTATAGATGGCGCTTATAATAACTTTTTCACTGAAACAATCCAATCCCTAGCAAATCAACTAACCCCCACAAACTTAAACTGCACCCCTAATTTACTCACTAATCACCCCCAATTTGGCTTCCAACCAATATCCACCAGTTTTATCAAAACACATAAAAAAACTAAAACCTACCACCCTCACTGCTGACCTCCTCCCTGCAGAGTACCTACAAATAGCTGCAGATGTCATTGCATATCCCATATCTATCCTTATCAACAGAACCTTTTCCGAAAGTGCTATGCCCTCCCACTGGAAAATATCCCACATCATCCCACTCCTTAAAGGTGGTAGTTCTACAGACATATCCAACTACAGACCCATTGCCATTCTTTCCCCACTAGCCAAAATAATGGAGAAATGTGTACACAAGTAACTAATGCAGTACCTTACACAGAATAACTTACTATCCAACTCCCAGCATGGTTTCAGGCCATACCACAGCACCGCCTCAGCCCTCCTTTCCTTTACTAATTCCATAAACCAAAACAGGAATGACAATAGGCTGTCCTCCACCCTCTTTCTTGACCTATCAAAAGCATTTGACATAGTCAACCATGAACTTCTCATTCTTTCTCTAAAATCTATTTCCTTCAATAAGCACGCAATCCCGTGGTTCCAGTCCTACCTGACTGGTAGACAACAGGTGGTACTATGGCAGGGCAAACTCTCCAGCCAGCTACCTCTCACACTTGGTGTCCCTCAAGGCTCCATACCAGGCCCACTACTCTTCTCTATTTTTATCAACAACCTTCACACTGCTATCCCTAAAGCTACCTGAATTCAATATGCAGATGATTCCACTCTGATCTGCTCAGCCACCTCCCCATCCCAACAACAAATCCTAACCCAAAATACATTTAACACTATTGAGAACTGGCTCACCAACCAATGCCTACTGCTGAACCCCAATAAAATTAAACTTCTACTCTTCACCCCCACTAGTAGATCTTCCACACTTCCATTCTCTGTCACGTCTAACAATGGTACCACTATCTCCCCAGATCAACACACCAAACTTCTAGTGGTTATCATAAACAGTAATCTCAAATTTGACCTACAGGTCAACAAAACCATACAGACCATCAATAAGAAGCTTAGATCACTGTATAGAAACAAGACATTTTTAACCCCACTGGCTAGGACTGCATTCGCTCGGTCACACCTACTCTCTACTCTTTTATATGCCTCGCCTGTACTCTCAAACCTCAACAAATCCAAACTAGGTAAGCTGTCAAACATAGCTACAACCATATTGCCAGATTCACCACTGGCTCCACATATAGAACCCAACACTGCCAGAACCTGAAGCAACTAGAGTGGCTAGAACTGCCCAGCTTAATTCAATTCAATCAGCTCTTAATAGCGCACAAAATTCTGTACCACCTTGAGGATATCCCCTCACTTATAATATTATTAAGCCATATAGCAACCTGAGATCCCTACAGTCAGCCAACAAACTACTGATCCAAACCCACAAAGCTAATAACTCTGCTGGTGAATCCTTGTTTGCCAACTTTGTTGGCAAAACCTGGAATTTGTTGCCAAACTATATAACCCTACAATACTCCAAAAGTCTCTTAAAAAAAAAACCTCAAACAGTATCTCAAAGTGAACTGGCTTTGCCCATGTACCAATCCTGATTAAGTTATAAACTGAAAGCATAATCTGTAAATATAACATGCAACTACATCACCAAGCTCTATATCCAATCTGATGTCTCTTGCTTTTAATTGTGTCTGTCCATGAGAACTGTGAGTCCCTACTAAGGAACACAACTAAACCATTGTACATAATCACTTTGTTTTATATTTTCTAATGTTATCTAACTTCTTGTGTAATCTATGTAAGTTTGTCTATTTGGAGCTTTTCTCCCTGGGCCTCTGCTGAAAATGGACATGTATCCAGTCAGACTATCCTGGTAAACAAATGTAAAATAAATAAATAAAATAAATAGATAATAATAAAATGTCAAGACTCTCAATGGCAGCACTCAGATCTGCTCTGAGTTACAGCACAATGGCACTAAATATACAGAACCAACTGATATTGCCAACATCCTGGCAGATAGGTTCAGTGCTAACTTTACCCCCATCTCATCCCCTAATGCGCCCATCTCTATACCGGAAGAATGCAAAGTTCTTGTAATCACAGCTGCACAGGTAAAAAGCACACTCTCCAAAGCCAAGAACACAACATCCATGGGACCTGACAACATCCCAGGTTGCATTCTACACAAACTACAGAACGAACTGGCACCCCACATAAGTACCATGTTCAGTCATAGCCTCACCTCAGGCTTTGTGCCTACTGAATGGCACACAGCGACGGTTATCCCACTCGACAAAGGGGGAGCAACCACGGACCAGGGGAACTAATGCCCCATTAGCCTGACGAGCCTGGTCTGCAAGGCTATGAAACATATCATCATGGAACTTATAAACAATGACATTGGTAATCTCCAAACTCTGGACCCCACCTAGTTTGGGTTTGTAGAAGGCAGATCATGTCTTCTAAACCTTATAGACTTCTTTGAAGCAGTCACCAAAGCCTTAGATGAGAGTAAGGTGGTTCACACAGCCTACCTAGATCTCACCAAGACTTTTGACACCATCCCCCACTCTGAAATTATAGATAAACTCACTAAGCTAGATAAAATCCCTATGTCACAAGATGAGTTGCCAACTCACTGACAGAATCCACACTGTGAAAGTAGCAGACTCCAAATCCAACTTCAGACCAGTGACAAGGGGAGTACCACAGGGTTCAGTCCTGGGCCCTCTCCTGTTTGGTATCTACTTCTCTGAAGTACAGGCTAACACAGAAGGTCTTTGGCTAATGAAGTTTGCAGATGACTGCAAACTAGAAGCCATAATCAAAACTCCTAATGATGTGGACATCCTACAAAAGGGCCTCCCTGAGACAGATGCTTGGTGTCAAAACTATGGCCTCAAGCTCAATGCCAAAAAGTGCATTGTCATCCCTTTTAGTAAAAACTCTGTACCCATGAACTACCACATAGGCAGTAGTCTACTTAACACCGAAA